>NC_089739.1:985000-1167500 GCF_035083965.1 Branchiostoma lanceolatum | reverse complement strand
GACTTCATTTACTTTGTACGCCCACTGCAATCTAAGACGACGCTTGTAAGGCGACACTACACGTTCGGCATAGAACAAGTACAAAAGCCCTTACCGGTGTTAAGTCCAACCCCTATCTTGGAGTACAACTGTCCGACGATTTGTGGTGGGACACCCATATCAACCACGCCACTAGCAAAGCCGGTAGGGTTCTAGGGGTCATTCGGCGCAATTTGACCCACTGTCCATCTAGGGTCAAGGCCACTTGCTACAAAGCGCTGGTGTGACCCTGAAAGTCTTACGGCGGACTAGCAGCGTGACACACATGCTCAGTGACCTGCAGTGGCGCCCCATCTCTCTGAAAGGAGGAGAGAACTACCTACGCTAGAACCGACACATACAAACACTCATACTTCCCCCGTACTATTCCCCAGTGGAACGCCCTGCCTGGCGCGGTTGTGACGGCTCCCACTGCTGAGTCGTTCCCTGCCAGGCTGGAGGTCAGTCCGCCTTAGCCCTGGACCCCCCCCCCCCCCCCCATACCCATATCAACCACACCATTAGCAAAGCCGGTAGGGTTCTAGGGGTCATTCGGCGCAATTTGACCCACTGGTCATCTATGGTCAAGGCCACTTGCTACAAAGCGCTGGTGTGACCCTTAAAGTCTTACGGCGGACTAGCAGCGTGACACACATGATCAGTGACCTGCAGTGGCCCAATATCTCTGAAAGGAGGAGGGAACTATCTACGCTAGAACCGACACATACAAACACTCATACTTCCCCCGTAATATTCCCCAGTGGAATAACCTGCCTGGCAGGGTTTTTACGGCTCCCACTGCTGAGTCCTTCCGTGCCAGACTGGAGGCCTGACCGCCTTAGCCCGGGACCTTAACCCCCCCCCCCCTACTTTGCCCCTGATGGGGCTATATGGGGGTATCAACATGTAGATGTAGAAGTAAAAGGAGGGGATGTTTTTCTTTAGTTCCGGCGTTTCCTGAGCAGTCTGTAGTCAACTCGAATTTGCTCAGGTGAAACATGCACCCAGGTGATAGCTATTATCCCCATTCTACTTGGACGGCTGCGATCGCGGTCCGACCTAGTGTTTGACAGGTCGTTAAACGCATTTCATAGATAAAAAAAAAATAAAAAAAACATTTGTCACGTTTTGCAATTGTGTGTTTAAATGTGCATGATATTCCAGACACAAAATCAAGGGTTACACAAATCCAGTTTAGGTTATAGCGAGGTCGCAGTGGGTTTGCAGCAACGTCGCAGTGATGTCGCAGAAAGGTCGTAATGATGTCGCAGCAATGTCGCAATGATGTTGCAGCGAGGTCGCAGTGAGGTTGAAGCGACGTCGCAGTGAGGTTGCAGCGAGGTCGCAGGAAGGTCACAGGGAGGTTCACTCTTCATGTCCCCCTAAAAAGACCAATGAATAAATGCTTGGTTCGTTTTCTTTGTTGTTTTCTTAAACGGTTCGCAGTCAGCGTCTTAAGCGTGACGTTCGCCAAGGCGATTGTTGTTACCTGGCTGACTCAGGTGTGACGTTACGTGACACGCATTTTGACGAGAGGCTTCGTGTGTCGAAGTTGTTGAACAGCGTTTGGTACGAAAGGCAACGCTGCCATAGACTGGGCTCAAAATTGATAGCATAACATATGTTTGTGAATATTAGTCTTCTAGGTCAGTAATAGAGTAATGTAATTAAATCCTTACCACTTGAAAATACAATGGAAATCAAACTAATTTTCATTGTATTTTTCCAGTGGTAAAGATTAAATTATATTACTCTTCAAAATAACATTACATAACATATTAACGTAATGCTCGGATGCTAAGTTGAATGCAAGGTTGAATTAATGAGCGATAACCTGTTAAGTTTTGCGTACAGCAGGCATCGTTTAGTCGTACAGGGGGTAAAAAGACAACAAATGTCTCAAAACAGGTCAGCGTCCAACTGATAACTCCTACCTAGTTATAGCCCCGTACATGTATTATCCCCAATGACGCTCTCACAAATAATGTCTGCCCATGCTATACATGCAAATGACACCTCTCATATGGTCTTCCTAACTGTTACATCCGATATGGGTTCAGAGGTCATGACCGAAGCCCTTCTTTCAGGTGCGTCAAAAACCCCACACATGATTTTAAACAAGGCTACGACGAAGACCGAAAACAACCCGACGCTAGACACCTGAATTCGGCACGCCTGTCGCAAACCAGTCGTACTGCGATCGCCAGGGGGTCCTCACAAGTTTTTGTGGTATACCACAATACCACCCCCCCCCCCCCCCCCCCTACCCCCAACAAGATGAACACCATCCTACGTCACGCTTTTGGAAAATTCCACACAACAACGCTGACGTGTCTTTCACCTGTCTGTAACCATATAAGGAGTTGTGCCCGCCCTTTTGACTTCAGCCGCTCATTCGGTGGAACGGCGAGACCGACGTGTGTTCCCGCCCACCCTCTCCCTACAAGACGCGGTACAGGGCGTCCTGCGTGTGTTCTAGCACACATTTCCTCGTCAAGACTCGTCACAGCGGAGATCTGTTCAACAAGACGACTGTGTCAAGACCCTGGCAAGTGATAAGTAGCAGTGATCTTCTTTGCATACGATTTAGAACATGTGGCTCTTACATACAAAAGCTACATCAACTATTATAATTGACCATGACCGTGAGCTTAATGTTAAGTAAAGTGCATTTGCGTCGTCGATTTAGGCGGGAAATTGTGCATTATCTTAAGCAGTTGGTAACTGAAAGGTCTTGTAGCTGTGCAAGCAAGGCAGTCGGCGTGTTCTAATGAGCGTTTGACTCTGGGAATTTTTGTTATCAAGTGTAATACCAGCGATGCCCCTCCCCCTTCAAACTGGACTACTCAGTTCGCCGTACTATATTCTAGATACTATATTCAGGTCTCCGGAAAAGACAATACAGTGTGTTTATTCTCCTAAATTTTCTTCTAAGTTGTGCTTGGAAACATTCATGTATTTGTAAATACTAGTACGCCGGTGTGAAGCTCATTTAGGATGTTAAAGCGCGTTATTGTTGGGCCTTTTCGATAGCTGTAGTCTCCAAAACAGGCTTGACTGGCTGCAATTAAGCATCAACCTTCAGGGTTGGAATGTGCTTCATTCATGAACTGTTTGGGCTCAATTACCTGTGTGCGTGTCTATCTGTATGTCTGCATAGTGCGTAACTATGTGTATGTCACGGTGTGTGTGTGTGTGTCACGGTGTGTGTGTGTGTGTGTGTGTGCGTGTGTGTGTGTGTGTCTGTGTGTGTGTGTGTGTGCGTATGTGTGTGTGTGTGCGTATGTGTGTGTGTGCGTGTGCGTGTGCGTATGTGTGCGTATGTGTGTGTGTATTGGGTCACTTGGCTAATAGAAACGAAAACCTAAGCCATTGCCAGGAAATATGAAAACGCCTGCCTCGGAGACTGACATAGCTAGACCAATTGTTACAACTATGTCTCTCGTTGAGTCTTCACCCCTGAACCCTGGCATTAAAACTGCCAGACAGGACGCCGATGATTCTATTGTGCAAACCTAGCCATGCGTTTGGTGTTGGGTTGGGCTTCTGTGGATGCAGTGAAGCGGTAACGGCACATGCTTACACACACCTCATTCTGTGCAGTGTGTCTGATATTACTTGTACAGCTTCTGTACGGATGCGAGACACCGGTGCATGCGCAATTGTGGCCCCATTTACACATACAAGCGTTTTAAAGTCGACTTGGAGTCGACTCAAGTTATGTGCAAGGAGAATACTATTCCACTCAAGTAGCGTTATCTAGTAGGAAAAGTCCACTTGAGCAGCCAGAAATTCCGCACACGCAGCCACGAGTCGACACCGTAAACTTGTGTGTAAATTGGGCCTTGTGACTTCTGATCTGTATAGATATAGTGGTTCCGGAGGCAAGGTATGTTTTGGCGCCAAAAAGCACATGCCGCATTCCTTCAGCAGACGCGTTTAACCACAGTGACTCTGTGACATTTCAGTTTTCTGCCGCGGCATTTTAACGATGTTAAACCAGGTGTTGTACCGGGGCGTGTTCATTGTCCATGGGTATTCAGTTGTAGGTTTATATTTTGTACCGCAGTCCACATAGTCTTTACTCCATGGATGACATCAGCTGTGCTGTGATAGGTTGTTTACAGCCACGTGATTATCACGTGGCTTAGCGTCCGCCATATTGTTCCATTAAACATTAGAACTACAGAATGAGATATTTCTCACCTGCCAGGTAGCTCGTGCCACTTGACGTGCTTTTCAGCACCATAGAGTCAGCTGTGATCTTCAGCCAGAGGCCCCTCCTTCACTGGACGTTTCGTCCCTCGTACTCTGGTATGCCCTCAGGATGGGGGGACGACAGGGAGGACGTCTCCACCCTGCCTCACTGCTGCTGTGGCGCTTATGCTGTCTCCTTCTTACCCCAGGCTTTTCCCTCCTAATCAATAGCCAGAAGCTGGATTTCTCCACTTCCTCCGCCATCCCCTTGATGACCTTCTTCTCAATGGCTAGGTCAGTCTGCTTAATCTGGCTAGTGAAGTTCCAGCGAAAACTCGGCACCCTACTTTCACTGGGTATAGCAATGTCCCCCCGCCCTTCGTTTCGCACTGTTGTTTTAGGTCGAGGTACTTTAGTTTCTTTCTCTCGAACGCTGTTTGGATGTTACAGTACAGACTGAACAATGGTGTTGGATGAGTGAAAAAGACGGTTATGATTATGATATACAAATATTAGGGAGGCAAATTAGTTTTGTAAGTGACATGTTGCCTTCTTTACAGGACAAACTCGCAGAAGTGCGTCCATCATGGCGACTGCTGTCAGACTGCCGGCTCGGAGCGGAGCGGAGTTCGCAGGGAAGGAGTTCCCGTTCAACAACCTGGTACTGGAGGGCGGTGGGGCCAAGGGGATAGCCTACATAGGGGCGGCTAAGGTATCATTTTTAAAGAAAACTCATCTGTTCTAAGATTTCAATTCCTAAGTACACTCATATGTATCATTTGTAATACAGTCATCAAATTTGCGAACGGTGCCACGAGATTAAGATAATAATAATAATAGTCTTTATTGCATATTCCTGCCCAGAAGGGCTAAATGCACAGAAGACCACACGTGGTCTGTAAGGAACATAATGTAAAACATAAATTGATAAAATGCTACATTCTAATGCTAAAAACTAAAGAAAAAAAAAAGAAAAAAACATACAAACTGTGGGATATTGCTAAACTAAATGATGATCACCTAGTAGTTTCATCTCTCTTTTTGAAACATTTGGAAATATGACTACATACTTTGTCCATTATATATTCGTTCTTACATGACATCAGGTATATAAAAGTATCCTGTTTTGACATTTTTGTACATTTCTTGTCTAATTCTATTATCTTAAACAACGATTGCCGCTCATCTTTATATAAGGAACAATCAATTAAAAAGTGGCTTTCATCTAATAATATATATCTGATTATATATATCTGAGAAAACATATACTATATATCTGATAATATATATCTGAGAAAACATATACAAACCTACAAAACGAAAATTGTACCTCCCGTGATTTAGTAGCCTCATCCATTGACCTCCTGACCTAGACTGTCTGTGGGTCATGTCCGATTTCTGCCAACTCTGAACTACCGCACTTCCTGTCATACTTGCAAATTGTAAATTTGTGGTGACACCATCTTCCCTCTCACTATACTGATAAATGTATTGAAACAACTGCGATCTCGAATTAAAAAAGACATAAGAAAGCAACGAAAACAAAGTTTCCAACGGTGCCGAATCAATAATGTTTTCCGATATAGTTCGACCAGATTTTTTAACATTTCGATGCCAAAAATAGCTTATCTTTGAAAACGTGTTTTCTACTTCTTATCCGTTTCCGGATTTTGGAGGACGCCTTCATCATAAAGAATATCACACTTATATCTTTGTCTGTTTGTTTGTTTGTTTGTTTACAGATTCTGGAGGACGCCGGCATCATGAAGAACATCAAACGGTTCGGCGGCACCAGCGCAGGCGCAATCACGGCCGCCCTGCTGGCCATGGGGATGACGTCAGAGGAGATGATGACGACCTTGAGCGGGGTGAACCTGTGGGACGTTTTAATGGGTAAGAGCTTGCTGAGGGGAAACACCGCCGATTTTACTTCTTTTTCTTTCTGTATCCAATTCTCTCTCTTTCTCTCCCCTTGTCTCAATTTCTCTCTTGGTCTCTCCTTCTCATGATCTTTCTTTTCCCTTACTCTTGTTCTTGCTCTTTTTCTAGCTTTCTCTCTCTCTCTCTCTCTCTCTTTTTCACTGTCTCTTTTTCTCTTTCTTCCTGTATTTCTCTCTTAATCTTGGGTGTACCAAGTGCAGCGTTTTCACCTTTTCACTATTTTTCTCTTTATCTCCTTCTTTCCCTTTCATTTTTTTCACTTTCTCTCTTTCTCCCTCTCTCTCCCTCACTCCCTCTCTCTCTGATTCTCTCTTTCCCTCTTTGTACCAAGTGCAATATTGCACGTACGAAAATGTTCAATCATGAAGCTAGAACATCCATGCGTCCTTTCATTTGTTTATGACATTGTTCCTTGGTCCCTTTCTTTATCTTTAATGGTGATCAGATGGTGGTGGACATCGTTGGATCCCATGGTTAGACTACATCTCCTATGCCAAAAACCTGATATACAACAAGGGAGCCAATCCTGGGAACGAGTTTCTCAAGTGGTTCGGTGACGTCATCAGGGAACAGGTGAAGGGGCACGGTCTGGATGAAGACGTCACGTTCCTGGAGGTGTGTATTACGTCATCACTTCTTGCATCTATAGATGGGCCCTTAAGCTGCCAGGCCCGGATATATCCGGGATGCAGAAAAATGCTCTGTGTGGCGCCCGGTTATAACCGGGATAGGGTACTGCCCGGATGAACAAAATTGCGTGCGTGTAGCGCGCAAACCCGGAAGTTGGGGCAGCTGGGGCAGTTGGGGCCGCCGGATGTAGCACGGGTATCATGAGGGAGGTCACAGGTCAAACAGCTCGATTTTGACTGAGCTGAAATTTTGACCATCGTACCTTACAGCCAAAGGCAGTGAAGGGAATAGGGGGTCAAGTGGTATAGTGCCCGGATGTATTTGTTGGTTACTGTGAAGAACTGCCACCTTGCGGGTTTCAAGGGAACGCCATTGTATTTCGAAGGGTAGCGACGTATAACTCCGGCAGCTTAAGTGTTAATGTGTGCTTGATTCATCATCATTTGATGATACAGCAGAAGTGACACATGTGACCCGCTTTGTTTCAGCTGTACAAGGTTCTAGACGTTGAGCTGTGTATCGTGGCCTACAACGTGCAGTACGCGCGGGAGTTGTACTTCCACGTCAAGACCACGCCTCTCATGAGGGTGCGGGAGGCAGTGCGCATGTCCATGTCCATTCCAGGTACAGTACTGCCTAAAGCCCCCGTTTCACTCGAAACGCGGCACGCTGGCGGCGTCGCTGCGTCCTAAAGCCCCCCTTTCACTCGAAACGCGGCACGCTGGCGGCGTCGCTGCGTTCTTAACTTTATTTGTGTTACCCTTGCCGTTGTGTAAAAAAAATGTCCATGTCCATTCCAGGTACAGTACTTCCTAAAGCCCCCCTCTCACTCGAAACGCAGCACGCTGGCGGCGTCGCTGCGTCCTTAACTTTATTTGTGTTACCCTTGCCGTTGTGTAAAAAAAAAAAAGAAAAAAAAAAACTTTGTTTATCCTTAAATTTGCCGTATTTCCTCCAACAGTGGCGTTCGAACCGTACGAGCGAGGCGGATTTCTCCACATAGACGGAGGCCTGGTGGCAAACTACCCTGTCTACTGCTTCGACGGTAAGAACCTTTAGATCTTACGTGGCCTCGTGAGGTCGTGTGGCGTAACGACAGGGTGTTCGGCCCAGAACCCTTACTCCACCGATCACTACACGAAATGGCCTCGTATCCCGGCGTATACGTACAGGGATTCCTCCGGAAATATTCCATATCCCGGTGCGGATTTAGCGTTTCCGTTAGTTTTAACGGATACGCTAAATCCGCACCGGGATATGGAATATTTCCGGAGGAATCCCTGTACGTATACGCCGGGATACGATGCCATTTCGTGCAGTGGATGTTATGTTATCATTCCTCACTTCACTCCGCCCAGGTGTAAAGATTGGTATACTGTTCTCTGTACGTGGTACTTTTGAAATAAGTTATGGAAAATTTGAGTGCAGTGCTACGTCATCCTTTACTGTCCAAAAACTACTAACTGTAAGATCTGAATGTTAAGTCAGCTTTATCAGTTATCTCTTGGACATTGATGGAAAGGAAAGGGATCTCGAACTCAAATGAACTCAATGAACATACAGATGAGCTCAAATGAACTCAATGAACATACAGATGAGCTACTCTTCCACTGGTCGTGAGAGAGAAGACAGACGCTATGTACAGTATTTACAGGTTCATTGTACCGGGGAAATTCCCCTAGCTCTTTTCGACAAGCACAATGAACAGTGGACCACGGCTTAACGTCCCGTCCTAAAGCCCCCGTCACAAATCAAGAAATTAGCTCGGCCGACTTGTCGGCGAGCTCCAAATGGCGATTTTCGGGCGAAGTACGACCGACGTCCTGTCGATTCTACGGGCTTCGGGCGAATTTTCGGAGCTCGGCCGACGTTCGCGTGTCACTGGAAGCTGCGCTTAAATTCAGCGAGGCCTCGGCGACGATTTTTGAACTCGCACAGCTCGTCAACAGTTTGCCCGTAGCTCGCCCGAGCAACGCCCAGCGCTCGGCCAATATTCGGGCGGGCATCCGAGGATTTTAGACCCGATTTTTGGTCGGTCGGAGGTCGCCCGAACTCTTCGGCCTCGTGCGAGCCTCGCACGGGCCTTGAACAATAATCGGACGACCGTCGTCAGTGTTCCGGCCGACTCATGAAAAGTAAAGCGTACTTCGGGCGAGCGTTGTGCAGGTGTTGATGGGAGCTTGGACGGGCCTCGGCCGAACTCCTTGTTGTTTATAGATAAAAGGAAACGACAGTTTGGTTTATAACATAAGATGATAAATGATACTGCAATATTAACTAATACTAATTTCAACTTGTCGAAGAATGCTGCCAAACTTTTCTAATGAAAGACAATTCAATGCAAAGTTAAATTTTCATTAAAAAAAAAAATTATAAATAAAATGTTGACACCGAAGACAATGCTTCTTGTTTCCATTTTGGTATTGGTTTGGATGTTTCAATTTGTATTTCAATGAACTGGGGCTTGACTTTTGAGCTTTGACTTCACTTCCTGAGTTTTATCTCCACAAAATGACTAGTTGAACGTCCACTGAGTCATTATAGCTCTATGTTTGTCTGCCGAGGCACGCCCAGGCGTCGGCAGGGCGTCGATAGGCTTGTCAACGGTCGGTCGAAGCTCGGACGGCGTTCGCCCGAGCTTCGGTCGATTTCTATTTGGTGAAAATTTTTGGATCGGGGTTAAACGACTGATCTGTTGGCTTTGTGGCTCCTGCACTTGTATTTTGATTGGTCTATAAAAAAATGCCTCTTTATGTGATTATTTTCAGTGTGCCCACCTACTTCACTTGTGCCCTACAGATTTGCCACAACTCAGAAAGTAAAGTTGGTCCAAATTTGAGATTGTTACCAGGCCATTTGATTCTGACTTCGTCCGTGTCCAAGAGATGGTACCGTCTTATGTGGGATTTATGATTATTAGCGTTCGACGGACGTCGCCCGAGCTCTGTTCAATTTGTGACTGGGCAGGTTTTCAGTGAAAAATACGGTCGACGCTCGGGCGAATTTAAAATTCGGCGAGCTTCCGGCGATCTACAAAATCGGCCGATGCTCGCATGTATTGTGACGCCGGCTTAAGGACTGCGATCTTTAACGGTAGCGTGCATGTCGGGTGAGCGACACAGCCGGGATCGAACCCGGGGATTCTAGTTCCAGAGGCAAGATCGCTAACCACTGGACTACGCACACTACACTATTGATGCTGTTCAAGTTCTTGCTGATCACTATTTTGCACATCATTTGCAATGCTTAGCAGTACAATGGAAACTATATGGTGTCGAAAATTTAATAATAGTCACACCTTTCGATAGAATGCTTACAGATCATCGAAGCTATTGAAATTTGTGGAATCTGGTTTGGCCTTTGCTTATCTATATAATATACTGACATTGACCGATATTCAATTATTAGGCTGGTGGCTGTCCTTGAACCCAGAAGACACCTTCCAGGCAAAGTTTGACGGGAAGTCGGAAACGGAAGTCAAGACCCTCATGAGCCCGGAGAACTTGCGTGATAAGCGATTCAGCCCTGTCCAGAACAGCAACGGCGGGGAGAAAACACTCGGGCTGATCCTGGTACGTGAATATCAGCATAATTATTATCTTTATTGCTGGTCATAGTTGTGATAGTGGCTGCTGTGCTAAGAATAATAAAAAGTGGTCGAACGTTACTCTCTAAGCATAAGTGGGGTTCGGCTAGTTTTAGATGTGTTTTAGCGATTGTCGGGCTTTCTACTTTGTCAAAGTTCTATAGAGAAAAAAAAAAGACAAAGTAGAAAGCCCGACAAAAGCGCCTAAAAACACGTAATAAAACAGCCAGAACCCCTCCTCTCCTCGGAGAGTAGTCAAACCTCAAACTGAAGACGAATTATATCGCTTTTTCGTTAGCTATTAATGCAATGTGGATTTGCTACGGCTCGCACATCGGGTCAAACCTACTCTTCTCGATAAAGTATTTTAGGTTCTATGAGCAGCAATATTAGGAATATTATCGGACACTGACTCGTCGCCGCATATATGTGTTTTGGGCCATTTGAATTCTTTCATAGAATGTTTGTTTATGCCATAGACCATAGACCTTAGACATTTGTCATCCAATATATAAAGGTCTGTTTTTGGTCCAAATTTTCTTCTTATCGGAATTGGTGTCCGAAAATAATTTGATCAGTTTGGTAGAACCGAGGTGTATTTGACCTCCTTAGAACACAAAAAAAAATCATTAGAAAGTACAAAGCCCAATATAAGGCCCAAACACACGTCAAAAAACAGCTGGACCCACTCCTCTTCTTGGAGAGTACAATATCCTGACTTGGTGTGTTTTTAGGGATGACAACAAAGTTACTTGCTTTCATTGCCGGCCATGATAAGACCCACTAAAGTAAGGCCCTAGAAAAGTTATTACCTGAACTTCAATCTTAAAAACTCTTCTCCCCCACGAAGTCACAAGGGTATACTTGATAAACATGCAAAGGAAACAGAGGGTTGTACAGCTCAAACTCGCAGAAACGTCACTCGGAAGTAAACAGACCCTATCTCTGACCTAGTTCTCGGCCATACCCATCCGCATGGCCCAACAACTCACATATGTTCTTACGCCACCTAAACTGCTGAACTTAACAATTTTCAACTAAAATGAGAAAGTTAAGACCCTACCTGCTCCTTCTAACCAAAAAAGTCTCCAGATTGGGCAAAAAATTTCAAGGAAAAGAAAGGTTTCAAAAATTTCAAGTAGGGACTACAAACAAGCTCAAAGATTGCGCAACTCAACTTTGGGATAACCCCTTTACCCCCAGTTCTCTGAGGACACGGACCCTTCGCCGCACGAGGCTGACCTGGAGGCCCGGCTGAGGCGGCTTGAGAAGAAAGACCCGACAGCCCGGAAGGTCCGCCCGGGAACAGACCTGGCATGGTACGGCACGTTCTGTTACTGTTGTTATGCTGGCGTCACAATTCATACAAGCGTCGGCCGAATTTGTAGATCGCCCGAAGCTCGCGGAATTTTGAAATCGCCCGAAGCTCGCCGAATTTCAAAATCGCCCGAGCGTCGACCGTATTTTTCAATTTTCTCGGGTGACGTCCGTCGAAAACTAAAAATCCCCCATGAGATGGTATGATCTCTTGGACATAGACGAAATCAGAATCGACTAAACTGGTAAAAGGCCAATATTTGGATCAACATTGATTTCAAAAAATCGCCCGAAGCCTGTCAGCCTGCCTGTATGTGTGTCGGGATTTTTGTAGTCAGCATAACTCAAGTAGCCAGGGTGCCATCTTAGAATACTACCGGATCTTCTGCCTTCGCCACCCTGCAAACGCAGGAGCCCCGGTAGTAATCTAGGATGGCACCCTGGCTATAACTCAAAAACCTCTAGATGGATTATGATGATATTTAGTATGTCTGTAGGTGCTGGGGAAGACCCCTGGCAAGTGGCCTTGGTACTGCAGGACAACTTCCGTTTTATTGTATCTTTTGACATGGACGTGCTATGGTCTTGTAACTTTTGTAAGGGCAAGCAGCAAAACAGACAAAGAAACAAATGATGTTTTTGGGCACGGTAACATGCGTCGTGCGATCGTCGTGCGGTTGCTAGCTTATGACACATTTTGCCGTGCAGGTGACAGGCAAAATTCAGCTGTCCTGCGACAGAAAAGGCTGTGTATAGCCTTGTCGGTGTTTGGTTCTGTCACAGCCCGCTTTAAAAACTTCTTGCATCAAAACCGAACCATTATCGCACGACGTACATGTATGTGACCGCGTGAAATATGGCATCTATCACAGAAGGAAAGAAACGATTCTAGGGTCAACAGAAATATGCTGTTCCGTGACAACCGTTGCTAGGTATCCGGTTGTTTTTTATCTCAATGAAAAATGGAGATATTGTTTTGGGTGTGTCTGTCTGTCTGTTTGTTTGTTTGTCTGTTTGTGTTTTCGGGCTACTCTAGTAAGCATAACTCAAGAACCTCTTGATGGATTATAATGATATTTAGTTTGTGGGCGGGTGTTGTGAAGCCGAAGGTCAAGGTCGATTTTAGGCCACCTGGTATGTGACCTTGGTACTGCAGCAGAACTTTTGTATCTTTTGACCTAGACGTGCTATGGTCTTGATTTTTGGGTGACAGATAGCTTGTTTACCTTGCAACGACATCTTATGTCTATTTCCCCCATGTCACACGAAGCACCTACGAAAAGGACCACGCCGAGCGAGAGGAGTTCAACAGAGAGGAGAGGAAGAGGTTTGCGGGATATGGGAACGGGCTGATCAGGATCGAGCGGGTTTACCAGAGCTCCACTCCGGACACACTTGAGGAGAACTTCATGAAGGTACATTTAAAAACAATACTTAAGTATAATGCTGATTATAATGTGTTTTTTAAAATCAATTCGAGAGCATTTTGCAGACAGAGGGCTCAATAAAATTTCGTGTTCTGTACAAAGCAGAGTTATTTTAGTTGACCTTACAGAAGCAGCTATACTTTTTGGTACCCCAGTAAGAGCTTCCTTGTCACTACGACAATGACAATGACAATGAAGTTTATTGCATATTCATGCCCAGCAGAGGGCTAAATGCATTACAGTATCGTAAGAATACTAAGAAAAATATGCTATGCTTTAACTATGATTTACATGCTTCTTCTTTCTTCTTGAAACATTTGAAGACAAATTCACAGAGTTTTTTCATTACATCGTAATCGGCTGTTGACATAACACGTGCGAACATTTCCTCCTTTGTTAAATGTGCATATCTTTGGTCTAGCAATATGGCACTAACAATACGACACTACAATCTACTGCCTGTACCTCCCTCAGTTTGAGTCAAGGAAATTGTCATATAAGTTTAAGTTGATGATATTTTGTATTTTCAGGAATTCAAAGAAGAAGACTTCGCACCTTGGGGCTGGACCAAGGCAGAGGCGTTTGCCGCGTACTTCCCACAGGTGGAACGCGGGAAGGTTCGTGATTCTTCTTCTTCTTCTTCTTCTACAATACTGCTGAGCCCGCCTTTCGGCGGATTATTAGCAGCTGGGCGTTAGTAACAAGTGCAAACAGAGGGTAGAAAGGGGGGTAGACAAGGACATGTGCAAGAACTGGACAAGTGCAACTTTTAGTGTTGTTAGTAATTATATATTTAAGATTCTATGACATTTGCTCGACAATATTTGATACATTCCATTCTATAGATAGATTCAAATACATTATAGAAGAAGAACTTTATTGCGCGACAATTGTAGCTGGTACAATGTATGGCAACTTACGTGAATGATAATTAAGCTATTGCTAATTGTTGACAGATATAGAGAACTAATCTAATCTATGACTAACAGTAAAATAGTCTATAAAACAATGTACATGCTAACGCTCTAGAATACAATATAATGTTGGTAACAGTATGCTGTGTCAGGAATGTATGATATTGTCTCGTTTTTGCACAGAGTTATATACAAACTTGCCTACATAGGTGGATATATGAACAGGGCATGATAGTATCATATTAAATATAGAAGGAGACAACCCTTACTGTGTACAAATATGTAAATATATTAAAGAATGTTTAGATCTTAGAACTAGTAGTGTAAGTGATAGGGAATGATATCGACATGTTTAATAATTCATATACTTGTACGTAGGTTAATAATTATGCATCCCATTGTTCATTGTTTGCATGTATAGATAGTCGTATAAAACCTTACGAAGGTAGCTGTACTTTTGTTGTGCAAATAAATATTGTTGTTGTATGAAGATGACCACAGTTTTATTCTTTAATCCCTTTTCCGTCCTCAGGAGCCAACTGATGAGGTTCTGAAGCACTTGAAGGACAATTGGCTGATCCTGGAGGCCAAGACGCTTTCCCTGGGGGAGAAGAAGGTGAAGACGTCCATGCAATACTACTCCTCCCTGCTGGACTTCATGGGGAAGAACGAGCCATTCGAGGTACATGAAGCACAAAAACCTTGTGTTTATTTTAAATCATGCAATTGAATCGTGTGTCACAGTTTTGGAATTGAAGACATGGTGGAATGCAGCTGTAACAAAATTGTGACATCTAGATTCGTATTTTCTTATTTAGAAATTCGAATTTTCTTATTTAATTAAAAATTACATGAAATGAACCTGTTTTGTTTCACATTAACCAGAAAGAAGACGTGAAAAGGACCATCGGAATCGACGTTGACTACGTGGGTACCATGGACTTCGACATGGCCAATGACGACATGAACTTCCTCATGGACGTGAGTTTGAAACAGATTTCTTCTCTAGGCCTCATTTGCGCACCTCTTGAGTGGCGCCGGCGTTTATTTTTGTCGGGGGGGGGGGGTATCGTGATTTTTAACTTATGGGGACCAGGTTCTTTGGCTAGGGGGCCGTACCTGCTAGGGGAACCGTACCTGCTTGCGTGACCGTATCTGCTTGCGTGACCGTATCTGCTTGAGGTACGGTGTACCGAATCTGCTTGGGGGACCGTATCTGCTTGGTGAACCGTATCTGCTTGGGGGACCGTATCTGCCAGGCCTCCGGTGCGACAAATACGGTCACCTCAGCTAGTGAACCTTGCCCCAATAAGCTGGAAATTGCAAGTCAGTGCTCTCAAAAAAAAACGCCGGGAGGACTGCAAAGGAGGCTAATCTTATCTTCTTTCTGTATCTTCTTCTTCTGTGGCAGTCCAGTCCTGGGACACTAATTGTCCTCCTCTGAATCTCTCTTGCGGCTTCGGATGTGGCTTAAGATTTTGGCCCTGGATTTCCACACGCTGCTTTTGTGATGAGGGATGCAATTATGCCTACTTTCTGTATAACAGTATCATTTACCTGATTCTGTGGCCTGAAGTCGCATTAAAATCCACATCTTATTCTGGAAGGACGAGATCATGTTCTTTCATTCAGTGCGTTTTAACAGTTTTAGGTAGTACTACCTTTTAATATCACCATTAAACAATAAGTGAAACATAATGCTTCGTGTCATATTCTGTATTCTGAATAGCAACGTCTGTCAGAGTTCAAACATTACATTTAACCTTTGCGTACGCAATATTAGCATATTTTGATCATTAGCCTCAAAGATGACAACTATGACAAAAAATATAAACTTAGATCAAATCGTACTATAAAATCTCTGTTGATCTTAATCAAAATCTCTGTTGATCTTAATCAAAATATGTAATATGTAAGTTTTTGTTCCATTTGTTTTTATCCAACAGCAAGGTGCCGCGGCTGCCGTGGCGTTCCTACGGGAATATCAGTCCGACGCCTGACTTCGGCAAACTGTTCCAAACAGTCCATGAGATTTAATGATTTATTTTGCATTGAAATTCTTAAAGCATCCATGCTAGCTAGGCTATGGTTTTGATTTGCTGGTTAGCGGGAGAATTTAAGACTCCACAAATTGTCGTATACGTCAGTTCATTATGTTTTTCGTGGGTGATTTCTGTATAAGGAAGAAAATACAATATCCCGGATCTGACTCTAAAATAGCCTGGATGCCAGTCTGCCTCCAGTGCCTACACAAGCTGACTCCACGGCTTCAGGGCCAACATGCCAACAAAGGCCCCCCTGAGTTAGACCTCGAGATGATTGATATCATAGAGATAGGGGTTCTACCATCCAGGCTATCATTAGAAACGGTTTAAGTAGATTTTTATTGGAAACTTAACTTAGGTAGGATGCCGATCGTGATAAGTGAGTATGTAATGCAGTGTGCTTTGGTAATATCACGATTCTAAAATAGAGTTATCCGCAAAGTGTAGAATCGCTATACGTCAAACGTATACACCTTGTGCATCTGTGGCTGTTAGACCTGAATACGGGGCCGCAGCAACTTGTCGACCCTTAAAAAGGGAATAAAAGTTGGCAGCTTGAAAAACTATAATGTGTCCTTTTTTTTAATCAAGAAATGTATGACGCGTGTATTCAGTTGAAAAATAAAAGCGTTCGTATAAATATCGTTTTTAACAGTGTTATTCACATCTTCAGACATTAACATGCACTACCTCTATCGATGTAGTTCTATCTTACAATATTGGCAAATAAAAACAAAACATAATGAAGCTAATCGAGGGTTTGCGTAACATTTTATTTGTTGGCAGGCGCTAGTCTATGAGAGAAAATGACTACCTTTACAGCCAGTTTGAAACATATCAAAAGCTGTTGACCTGGGATTTAATGTAGCATCTAAAATCTTTGTGTGTCTGTGTGTGTGTGTGTGTGTACGTGGGTGAGTGTGTGTACGTATATGTGTGCGTACGTGTGTGAGTGTGTGTACATGTGTGTGTGTGTGTGTGTGTGTGTGTGTGTGTGTGTGTGTGTGTGTGCGTGCATGTTTGCGGGAGTGTGTGTACATGTGTGTGTGTGTGTGAGTGTGTGTACATGTGTGTGTGTGTGTTTTGATTTGGAAGCAGAGTGAAGTAGAAGTTTATATGGCAGAAGCTGCGCTCCGCAGCAGTGATGGGGCTCTGTGATTCATGAATGTTTTTCAAAACTTTTATCAATCGTTTTACCTGATAACTAGTAGGGGGCGTACCGTATACTGCATAAACACAAAGAAGAAGAAAACACACGGCAAAGGCACCGACACACACAGAAGACTAAAATAAACCAGCACATTAACGAACAAACAGACAAGCAAACACGCGCACACACAGCAGAATAGACCCTGATGCACAAGGCTAAACCATCAATGACCTTAAAAGGACGTCGTACCGTATCATTAAGTTTGACATGATTTATCATAACCTCTGACCAGACATGACCTTTTGCATTGTTAAATTTTACAAATGATAAAACACAAAAACTTGTTAGACAGGTTTGCCAAAATCCCAAGCCACGATTCCCAGCAAACATCTTCTGCTAGATATTTACACTTTGAAGGTGGGTTTTTGACATTATTTCATCGATTTTGATGTGTTTTGTCCAGCTATGCTCCAACTGGTTTTGTCGATGTTTAAAATAACGACATAAGACGCTAAACGGTGTGTTACATGCAATTAGGGAAGGGACGAGTGCCGAAGGACAGAACAAAATGGCGGATGAATCACGCCCCCTAAATGTTTTAACCAAAGTGGTTACGTTGCATTCATTAAAAACAGCTTTACACTTGCCTAAGAATTATCTGAGATCTGAATAACAAATTTGCAACAATACGGTCGGTATGCTCTTCATTATTGCGCCCACAAGCCTCGTTCATTGTAACAGGGTAGAACTTCAGTCGAAAAATCGCTCGACTCAAAATTTGGCCTTGACCTGACGATCAACACATTTAGCCGAATCCAGTAGAAAGCATGACGGTTCCTTTACTTCTAAGTTGGAATCTCGGAAGAATGGCATCAAAGACGCAGGTGAGACTCCCGCAGGTGAGCGGAGAAGCCTTCGCGCAGAAGGAGTTCCCGTTCACTAACCTGGTCATGGAAGGGGGAGGGGCGAAGGGCATAGCCTACGTCGGGGCAGTCAAGGTAAGGACCTTCTTGTCTTGCAGACTCGATAGTCTGACCTTCTTGACATCGAGAAATCTACTTGAATGCCAATTTTCCCAAACGTAGTTAACTTTTTGGGTTTCATCGATATGATCTATGATTATTCATATCAAACCAAAAAAGTCTGTAACACTGTCACTGTCAAGGCCGTTGGTCTTCGTGTTGTTAGTCTGTGAGACTATGCTCATAAAATTGTGACACTTAGATTCTTATTCTCTCGTTACAGGACTTCTACTGACCGTAAAAATTGTACTATGTCTTAGATTGAAAATCACATCAAATGAAATTCAAGACTTATATCTGTCATCATTGCTTTCACTCTCTTCATGCCTTACTGTCCTTTGTATACTTTTTTATTTGATATTTTTATATCTAATCTATGAGTTTGTTCGTTTGTTTGTCTGTTTGTCCGGTTGTTTGCATTTTTGTTTGTTTACAGATTCTGGAGGATGCCGGCATCATGAAGAACATCAAACGGTTCGCCGGCACCAGCGCAGGCGCCATCACGGCCGCCATGTTGGCTGTCGGGATGACGTCAGAGGAGATAAAGAAGGAACTGAGTGAAGTGGACATGCTGCGGGTCGTGATCGGTGAGATCTAAGAAATGTGTTTGCTTGCTTGTTTTTTTTTGGTTTTTTTTAGCTGAGTGAAGTGGACATGCTGAGGGTCGTGATAGGTAAGATGTAAGAAACGTAATAAACAAAATTTCTTTTCGTGTATTATTATTTCTGAACTTCGGGTAAATTTGCCTTGTATGAGCTGGGCGAATCCAACAAATGTAACCAACAGCAGAATTCGTTTTCCCTGCACAGTTCTTAAACGTTACAAAGAAACAAAGCCAAGGATAAAAATTGCGAAAAATTCAGAATGTCTAACTACATCTGGGAATTCAATTGATGGTTGATGTTTTGTTTGCTTTTAAAATGAAGAGGTAGAGGGCGATAGAGGTAGACAGAGCGAGGAAAGATAGATACGAGTACGGTGCATGTTTCCCAGCTAGCTTAGAAAGTAGATAGATATATTCTTAAACGAGTTTAAACTGTAATTTCCAACACAAAAAATTGGACTTACCCAAATTTTCGACCGTACGACATCGGTCTTTGTCAAGGAATGATCCATCCACCGCTGGGTCATTCCTTGACAAAGACCGATGTCGTACGGTCGAAAATTTGGGTAAGTCCAATTTTTTGTGTTGGAAATTACAGTTTAAACTCGTTTAAGAATGATTTCTACCAACACAGATGAACTTTCAAGCTTAGATAGATATATTCATTCATTCAGTGTCCGTTTCCCCCAGATGGCGGTGGCCCCCTGCCCGGCGTGTTTAAGAAGGTCGGCCTGGCGTTCAACGTAGTCTGTTCCGCCGGCGCGAACCCGGGGGACAGGTTCCTGGACTGGATGGGCAAAATCCTGCAGAAGTATCTGGCAAAACACAACCACAAGGACCTGGGAAAGGACGTCACGTTTCATCAGGTCAATGCTTGTTTGCTTTTCTATTAAAATTGCATGAAACGCAATACAGAGGTAACCAAGGCATACATGTGAGTACCTGGCAAAACACGAAAACACGGACATGGGAAAGGACGTCACCTTTTCGCAGGTTAATTTTGGTTTCTTTATCTATTCTATTTCATTTTATTAAAGAAGACCCCCACATACATTATTCAACAAAGCCTACAGCCAGGACATGAGGTATGTGACAGGACTTCCTGGGATAACCTTTTTGAGAGTAAGGGGCCAGTTACTGGTCTGAGCACTTAGGCAGGTAGGTATTGAAATTGAGGGTTACACTATTTTCATCTAATTGCAGAAACGCATTACAGAGATCACCAAGTCATCCTTAAGAAGTACCTGGTTATAAAAAAAAAGTAGCTATGAAAGGACGTCACATTACTTATGTTACATGTACAATGAAGAAATCTCCAAGCAGATCCACATCGGACGCGAAAATCGTATATGCTAGCCAGAGAAGGTCCAGTCAGCCAGAGAGGGTCCAATCAGCCCAGTACCATCTATGGCTGACTGGACCTTCTCTGGCTAGCTGCTAGCATATACGATTTTCGCGTCCGGTGTGGATCTGCTTGGAAATTACAATGAAGGCCTTTCTTAGATGAAAAGGGAAATGATAGTCAAGTTACCCCCTCCTGTTCTGTAGCTTTACCATGCCTTCGGCCATGAGCTGTGTATCGTGGCTTACAACGTGCAGTACGCGCAGGAAACGTACTTCCACGTCAAGACCACGCCTCTGGGCAAGGTACGGGATGCTGTGCGCATGTCCATGTCCATCCCAGGTAAGTCATTGGCGTACAGTCATGCTAACTTCATCATCATCTCCATGAAAAATGGAGAAATTGTTTTGGGTGTGTCTGTTTGTCTGTCTGTCTATTTGTCTGTCTGTCTGTTTGTGTTTCCGCACCACTCCAGTCAGCATTACTCAAGAGCCTCTTG
This sequence comes from Branchiostoma lanceolatum, assembly GCF_035083965.1. NCBI lineage: Eukaryota > Metazoa > Chordata > Leptocardii > Amphioxiformes > Branchiostomatidae > Branchiostoma > Branchiostoma lanceolatum. The sequence continues at coordinate 1,146,808 of NC_089739.1, read as the reverse complement.
ATGGATTACAATGATATTTGGTATGTGGGCGGGTGTTGTGAAGCCGAAATTCAAGGTCGATTTCGGCCCCCCTGGTATGTGACCTTGGTACTGCAGCAGAACTTCAATTTAATTTTCGTATCTTTTGACCTGGACGTGCTGTGGTCTTGAGTTTTGGGTGGCAGATAGCTTGTGATGTAATAAAGAAGTGGAGTAGGTTTGGGCCCCCTAGCAGCTTCCTCTGGAACAGCAGGGGCGCTTTTTCATCTTGAATTACTATAGCTCATTGAAGCTATGATGATAAGTACACTGTTGACACAGAACAACGTCTACATAGAATAAAAGGCTATGCACTGTTGTCATGTCTTACTCGTTCATCCACCTGAATAGGTCAAGTTCTTTGTACTTCATTCTAACAGGAAGACCAACCTATCCATGTATGACTATATCGTAACTCATTTTCTGCTGTCAGTGCTATTTAGTAGTACTTATGGCAGGGTAGAATAGTTTTGTAGTACTGTTGTAAAATTGTCCTTAATTGGATTATGTACAAGATCGATTGTCGAGCAATACATTTTAAATTCATTAGAAAATAACTAAAATTAATAATTATTATTGTTTATTTAAACTTAACTAAATTAATAACTAAAAATTAACAGAATTGTGCAATGCAGGGCGTCATTTTCATAATTCAATGTTATAATTGCAACTTTCTGTCCCGCACAGTTGTGTTCCAGCCCTACGAACTCGGCGAGTTTAAGTACATGGACGGGGGGCTGGTGTCCAACTTTCCCGTCTACTGTTTCGATGGTAAGAGAAATAACAATTTTCCTCTGTTCACTGCTTTTGTCATCTCCATGAAAAATAGAGAATGATTTAGTTTTGAGCGTGTCTGTTTTCGTGTGTGTTTCCGGATGTATAACTCAAGAACGTCTGGATCGATTGTAATGATATTTGGTATGTGGGTAGTGTTGGGAACACAAAAGTCAAGGTCGATTTTCGGCCCCCTGGTATGTGACCTTGGTACTGCAGCAGAACTTCCATTTTTTGTATCTTTTGACCTGAAAACGCCATGGTCTTAATATTTGAGTGGCAGGTAGATTGTGATGTAAGGGAGAAATACTGTAGGTTTGGGCGCCCTAGTGGCTTGCTCTGTAACTGCAGCCCTGTGCGTTTTTGACAAAATCGTCCAAGGAAAAAAACTAAACAGAGGAACGACGGATTTTTTTTTTCTTTCTGTTACACCCACCCCTTACTTACATTTGTTAGGTGGCCCTAGCTGTATTTCCATCACATTAAATAGATAAAGTAGACAGCCAGAATAATAGACAGATGATAGATAGAATAAATGACCAATGTTGCACTTGTGATTAATAACGTATCACTAAGGTCACTTGATGTTTTGTCACATGAATTCTGAAGAAGACTGAGATGAGACAAGATTCGATGCCTTAGCTTCTTTTGTTTCGTTACAAAATTTCAACTCTGTATGTATGAAGGTAAATAGAATGATTCCATGGGTTTTTACGTCCACTTCTGAGGCTGGTGGCTGTCGACGGAGGAGGCCGACACGTTTTAGGACCAGGTTTGAGCTTAAAAACTTCAAATGAAATTGAGAGTAGAGATACAAGAAAAAATATTGATTCCATGTGATTTTTCCCGCACTAAAGGTTGGTGGCTGTCTTTGGAGAAAGGCGACACGTTCAAAGACCAGATGGGAGCCTAAAATGGTCTAATAGAATTGAGATTAAGGAGAGAAAGAAAAATATCGATTCCATGTGATTTTTCCCGCATTTAAGGTTGGTGGTTGTCGATGGAGAAAGGCGACACGTTCCAAGACCAGATGGGAGCGTAAAAAGGTCTAATAGAATTGAGACTAAGGAGAGAAATAAAAAATTATTCCATGTGATTTTTTCTGCATTCAAGGTTGGTGGCTGTCTTTGAAGAATGGCAACACGTTCCAATACCAGATTGAAGCCTAAAAAGGTCTAATAGAATTGAGACTAGTGATAGAAGAAATAAATAATGATTCCATGTGATTTTTCCCGCACTAAAGGTTGGTGGCTGTCCATGGAGAAAGGCGACACGTTCAAAGACCAGATGGGAGCCTAAAATGGTTTAATAGAATTGAGACTTAGGAGAGAAAGAAAAATATCGATTCCATGTGATTTTTCCCGCACTAAAGGTTGGTGGCTGTCTTTGGAGAATGGCAACACGTTCCAAGACCAGATGAAAGCCTAAAAAGCTCAAATAGAATTGAGACTAGGGAGAGAAAGAAAAAATGAATCCATGTGATTTTTCCCGCATTAAAGGTTGGTAGTTGTTTTTGAAGAAGGGCGAGACGTTTCAAGACCAGATGGGAGCCTAAAAATGTCTAATAGAATTGAGACTAAGGAGGGAAAGAAAATAATGATTCTATGTGTTTTTTCCCGCACTAAAGGTTGGTGGCTGTCGATAGAGAAGGCAAGACGTTCCAAGACCAGATGAAAGCTTAAAATGGTCTAATAGAATTGAGACTAAAAAGAGAAGAAAATTAAAGATTCCATGTGATTTTTCCCGCACTAAAGGTTGGTGGCTGTCTTTGGAGAATGGCAACACGTTCCAAGACCAGATTGAAGCCAAAAAAGGTCTAATAGAATTATGACTAGTGATAGAAGAAAAAATAATGATTCTTTGTGATTTATCCCGCATTAAAGGTTAGTAGTTGTCTTTGGAGAAGGGCGGCACGTTTCAAGACCAGATGGGAGCCTAAAAATGTCTTATAGAATTGAGACTAAGGAGAGAAAGTAAATAATGATTCTATGTGTTTTTTTTCCCGCATTAAAGGATGGTGGTTGTCTTTGGAGAAGGGCGACACGTTTCAAGACCAGATGGGAGCCTAAAAATGTCTTATAGAATTGAGACTAAGGAGAGAAAGTAAATAAAGATTCTATGTGTTTTTTTTTCCGCATTAAAGTATGGTGGTTGTCTTTTAAGAATGGCAACACGTTCCAAGACCAGATGAAAGCCTAAAAAGGTCGAATTGAATTGAGACTAAAAATATTCCATGTGATTTTCCCTCATTAAAGGTTGGTGGCTGTCTTTGGAGAAGGGCGAGACGTTCCAAGAGAAGATGGGAGCGAAGTCTGACGCGGAGGTGAAAAAGATGCTGAGTCCGGAGAACAAGAAGGAGCGATTCGGAGGAGACGACCACGAAAGGAAGGAGACGCTGGGCATGCTGCTGGTAAGGCTGTTGCGTCACGTTCTTTGTCTTGTCACATACTGTGCCCAGGCACAGTTTGTGTCAGTGCCCGAGAGTCACAAACCGTGCCTGGGGCAAAAGCACAGTTTGTGACACTCGGGCACTGTCACGAACCGTGCCTGGACAGTGCCCGGGGCGGTAAACAAAAACACGCTGCCTTATATGGAAACGCGGGCGTGAATATTTACATCACTGCCCCGTCAGTCACAGCGATTGACAGCGCTTCCGGGCAGTCTATGACGGTAGGGCTGTGTCACGTTCTGTGCCTGAGAAAAGTACAGAACGTGACGGGCACGGTTTGTGACGCTACAAAGGCCAGTCTACGTCTTTATTCAGTTTACTGGTACTCTCCAAGCAAAGGAGGGGTTCCGGCAGGTCTTTGACGTGTTTTAGGTGTTTTTGTCGTGCTTTCTACTTTTTAAGTATTTCTTTTTTGTTGTCTCTATAAACCCAGAGACAAAACAAATGAAAAAAGTAGAAAGCCCGAAAAAAACGCATAAAACACGTCGAAAACCTGCCGGAACCCCTCCTTTGCTTGGAGACTAGTTTACTGGTATGTATTTAGCTTATACGAGGAGTACATGGATAAATCAACAATGTTACATATGGATACATATGCAGATAAAAAGTGTCCTGATGCATTGCAGTTTTGCAATTTAAACGACCGAAATGTAGAAATTTAAAAAAGAATCCAATCTACTGGCCGTATTTTCTCTTAGTATCGTAAGTAGAAACACAACATTTTTTCCTTAAGCCTGAGTATTCAGCATGAACCCACATTGTTCACACCGCAGCAGCGACACCTAGCTGTAATGCGAAGTAGAACAGCCAGTAGGGCCCTAATGAACGTTGCAGACGGTTCATTCGAACGTCAGAAGGTTGTTATATAATTACCGACGTATGGCTGCGCTGTGTATTGAGAATTACAGCAACATAGAACAACAGAAAAGCCAAAACAATGCTTTCAATTCCCTCCGGCCAGGGTTAATTTCAGTTAGTTAAAATGTTTAGTTAAAATCCTCCCACACCATTATTGATGTATAGGACGGTGCCGATCTCGGTTTATAGCCCTGGGCCACACTGTGGTGCAATTTCTGCAGCAGGGGGCTAGTCCATTGGCAGTGAAGTGTGTTATACTTCCATACTATTTCAGAAGTATGTACCATTTTTATAAAGTCTTTGGTATGACTCAATGCGCCTCTTGTCCAGAGGTGTCCTACCTTGGGCTTGAACCCCAGTCATTTTGATCCAAGTAGTTTTAACCAGATGTGGTGAGAGACAGAAGCGCAGACCACTACACCACAGGGACATCGCTTATTATGGTTGTATGATTTCTCCACCTTTAGTTTTCCGAAGAGCTGGACCGGGAGCAGTACGAGTATGTGTTCCAGGATCGGCTGTCGAAGCTGGCAGGAGAAGACCAGACCTTCGCGAAACGCCGGCCCGAGACAGAGAAGGCAAAGTAAGGAACATTTAAGTTTCTCCACCCTCCGAACATTTGTTGGCATGCTAATGTGATCTGCTCCGTCATTTGTCAACCTAAATTGCATGGTTATGTGTATTTATATTGCCTTTGATTGTGTGTTGACCACATCCGTATTAGTCGTGCAAGCAAAATGACGCACCGAACGATACATTTAAAACTGGGCTGCTTGTACAGTAAACTGTGGTATGCCTGAAGTACCGCTTACACATAGCTGAACTGGTCCTCCGACCTTTTCCCAACCGTAGTTGGGAGTGGTTCGGGAGCTAGGTCGGTTTTGGTCGGCTGGTGTTCGGTGCGGTCGGCTGGCGTTCGGTACGGTCGACTGGCGTTCAGTGCGGTCGGCTGGTGTTCGGTGCGGTCGGCTGGCGTTCGGTGCGGTCGGCTGGTGTTCGGTGCGGTCGGCTGGCGTTCGGTGCGGTCGGCTGGTATTCGGTGCGGTCGGCTGGTGTTCGGTGCGGTCGGCTGGCGTTCGGTGCGGTCGGCTGGTGTTCGGTGCGGTCGGCTGGTGTTTGGTGCGGTCGGCTGGTGTTCACATGCGCTGTGGACGGAAAAGGTGGTTGGGAGTAATAGTGGCTAGGGTGTGTTTGTGAGTCAGATTTGATTCCTAATCTAAACCTGGTCAGACTGCTCCCTCCCTACCGCTAACCTTGGTTGGCTGGTGGTCGGGAGCCATGTTTTTTTCCCTTTAACCCTTAAGCTGCCAGGTGTCTTAGCCAAGCAAAAATCAAAAATGTTTGACCCCTGACCTCACTCACGAAACCCGAGAAACAGCCGGCGGCCCTTATTCCCCTAACTTCCGGACTTCTCCCGCCATGCGCTCTCAAAGCTGTTTTCTTCTGGGTAATACCCTATCCCGGTTATAACCGGGTGCAGCACACAGGGCATGTTTCTGTATCCCTGTTTAAACCGGGAATGGCAGCTTAAATTTCTATCTGTAACCGTGGCGAGCCCTATGCATGTCTGCAGCCACCATACATCAAACACTGATGCCTGTGAATGATTGATTGAACCGTGGCTTGACATACGTAATTAAACCTACTAATTTATTACCGTCAGGGCCTACCTGACGGCTAAAAAAGGGCGAGACGAGTTCAACAGAAAGGCGGTTGCCGGGTTCGAGGAGTCTCTCAAACTGTTGCAGAAGGTGAACGAGGTGTGGGACCGGTCCGAACAGAACAGCCTGAAGGACAACTTCATGAAGGTGAACTTCATGTAACTTTCCTCACGTCACTCGGGTGTAACTGAGTACCTAGCTTCGGTTAGGGACGTCCTTCGAAAATCACGTTAAATGGAGGTCCCGTATTTGAGGAGAACCACACCTTGAGCACGTTAAAAAACCCACCGCACTTATCGAAAAGAGTAGGAGTCCTTCCTGATGTGAGTGGTTCTAAATTCAATAATATTAATGATAATGATAATTATTATTATCGCTAAGACCCCAGAAGGGTAAGACCCCAAAAGAAGACATTGTTACCGTACTGCAAGCATATCAGTAATAACACTGCTACACTTATCCTGTATACACTTACACTCAGTTATCCACGTCTTTGTCAATCGCTATTACTACTTTTACACATGACAATATCCAAATCATGTTTCCGTTATTTCGGCTGACCTCTGACCCCTCACGCTCACCTTTGTCATGAGTTCATTATGTTTGATTTTTTTTTTAATTTTATATTCCTCCATTTGTATAAGTATTGTTCTTGTATTTGATTCTATAGTTTTTAATGTAGACGGACTCCAAGAAGAATAGTGTATGATTTGTAAAAACTGTAACTAATGGAGTTCTCAAAAAACAAAAACAAACAAACAGACAAACGAATAACTATGTTAATGTGTTTATGGATATATGTTTATTGGTTTTATTAGGATTATGTCATGTTTATGGGATTACTGAGACTTCAATCATGTAATGTGTTGCCTGACCTTGACCTTTATTTCAGACCTTTGACCTTTGACCTTTATTTCAGACCTCTGACCTTGACCTTTATTTCAGACCTTCGAGCCCGACACTTTCAAAGCGGCTTTGGGCGGCTTTGATAACCAGCAGGCTTTCGACCTTCTTTTCCCAACGTTTGGGGGACAGGTAAGGCATTTAAATCGCGTATGTAAACCTCGCAATTAAGCTAGTAGTGATCTCTATGTATGTTTAATGTAATGATTATGTTTTTCCCTCAGGGTTGCCCTTTGTAATAGCTTAAGCTAGCTGGGCAACCATGGCATGTAGATGCAACGTACGTGCATGCCAAACGAATAGATAAATGAATAATAAATAAATAAATCACGTACATACCGGGAACCTCAGGGCGTGCTAAACCATACCAAAACATGTCAAGTATTCATCCGGTCTGTTGCTGTCATACATATCGATCAATCAATCGATCAACAATTCAATCGATCAGCCAATCAATCAAATTTATTCATGCATACTGGGTTATCCTGTCGGCCTGAGCCGCTCATCGCAGGGGGGATAGAATGATGATGATGATCCACTGTGTTCTGCGGCTCAGAGGTTGTATACAGTACAAACGTAAATAAGTGTATATACATAAGAATTGACTCAGTGACTTACCAACCTGATAGAATATTCACGGTAGTAACTTGTGTTAAGTAATGATTGCATGTACTGTTCTTGATATGCCAAAACAACTAACATGGGCCCAAAATAGTTACTCAAGCAACTGGATAAAATTGGACTGTTTCAAAATTGTATCCAGTTGCTTGAGTAACTGTTTTGGCGTATCTTACTACCTGGATGTCTAACCTTCATCAACAAAACATCTAACATTGACAAATGTCATTTTGTGGTAGAATGTGAATTATATACCAAAGAAAGAAATGAACTGTATAAGCTTGTAGAAAACCTATTTCCCTACTTCACACATTTAAGTACTGTACAAAAATTTCATATTCCTAATGCGACTACACAAACCTCCCATTGAAAAACACGTCTGTTCTTTTATATCTACTATAACCGAAAAGCGAGGAGAAGTAGAATGTTTCTAATGATAGTCATATTCTTTTATATCCGTTAACTGGTACGGTACTTGTATTTTGTTTTGTTGTTACCTGTGTGGCAGAAATGTGCAATAAAGGTCTTCATTCATTGTTTACTATCTGCTTTTCTGATCAGCCCCGCACGAACCACGTGGTCGAGAGCATGATGACGAACTACGCGGTACTGCAGACGTTCAAGCACAAGGTTCTCGGGGAGCGCCACATCGAGACGCCCCTACAGATCTACGGCTCGCTCCTCGACTTCTTCGGGAAGAACTTTTCCCCGAGCGTGAGTACAACGGAAGAGCCCCTAGTATTTTCGATAAGAGTGTTGGGTTCTTTACTCCCTGTATATAAACCATGGGCGTGGTTCTTCCCGAGTAGTTCTAAACCTTAAGTCCACGGCAACATCTTTGGAAAATGCCGTGTTGGGGTCACCTGAGCTGTAAAACAACCACGAGCGTGACTAAAACGGAACAGACACGGGCGTCGTTCATACACGGCTAGTAAAGAACCCATCTTACTTTTATAAAGAGAGAAATCTTTATTGACACAACAAAATTACAGCGACTTTCGTAAGGTCTTCTACAACTATACATGCAAACAACAAACAATGGTATACAAAATGATTAACCTACGTACAAGTATATCTATTTATATATGAATATTAAGATCAAAGTATTCTTTGATGCATTTCCCTATTTGTACACATTAAGGGTTGTCTCCTTCTAGAATGTATTTGAATTTATCTATAGAATGGAATGAATCAAATTCTGTTGAGCAAGCGGAAAGATGGTTGAAAAGCTTTGAGCGTTTATCATGAGGTGTCTGCTGTCCACAACCTTACAGTCCTACATCCGCTCCTGGGGCAATTGTCGTATTGAGTTCACCCGCGCGTTAAAGCCTACTTGTAGCCGATCCAGGCCTTTACCATTAAGACCCATCAATAGTAAGCTCCTCACACTTCTAAATCTGGCTGCCAAATATAGTAGTCCGCCAACCCAACAGCCAGTAGCAATAATAACAAGTTATGACATCATAAAACGCTGTCCAGATAATAAATCTCAAAGGATCAGGTAGCCACCACCGATGCGTTCTTTTTTAAGTTTTAAAGTCTATTTGAAATGCTCAGGCAGCTACTTTCAACGGCAAATCACACTTTGTAGTAGTAGTAGTAGTCCGTGCACAGGCCAGAACTGGCCCCTTGCTTAAGGTTATACCGCCCTTTTTACGGGGTGACATACCCTTTCGTTGGCTGTCGTACAAGACGGCAAGTCTACAATTTTGAATCATGAAAAAAAACATACAAACCTGAGTCAATATTAATCTAAAAGCTCTTAACACTAATCAGAACGTTTTCTCATCGTTGCCCTGTCAGGAGAAGGACGTGAAAAGGACCATCGGGATCGACGCCGACTACGTGGGAACCATGGACTTCGACATGGCGCCTGAGGACATGAACTTCCTCATGGACGTAAGTAATAGATTACAATATTATTCCGTAGACCGTCATCTTATAGATTCACTGAAGTGAAAAGTCTGTGGGGTCGTGTGGCGTAACGGCAGGGTTTACGGCCCAGAAACCAAGGGTCCGGGGTTCAAATCCCCTGAGGCCACCGATCTTGTGCCCTTGGAAAAAGACTTTCCCCACTCCAGCCAAGTGTGAAACAAGCGGCTCCATAATGTGTCTGTGTATTGTACTGTTGCAATTCCAATTAAATCTAAAATCCAAATAGTAAAAAGTCAGATCATTTGTTCATTGTTGATTCTCCCTTTTTTTGTATTTTTCAGCAAGGTGCCGCGGCCACATATGCCTTCCTGAAGGGCTACTCTGATTAGCAATGGAGAGCTAATTAACGACTAATTATAACCCATGACTGTTAATTATGACGTTATACTTATAAGCGTAATAGAATATACCTAAATATAATAATTAATGTAATTGAAGAAGCCTTGGATATGTTTATTATATACTGTTACAGTAATAGAATACTTTATACCCCATTCGGTGCAAAGCTATTAGGCAACCTTTGGGCTCTTTAGGGTCCTATTTTATTGTAGACTCCCTTTTTGTGGGAGATTATCATGAATGCAGATAGAGATTGTGGCATATTATCGATTCATTTTGTCTGAAGATGGCTGTGTCGGCAACAGGTGAGTAGTGCTCTTCAGCCTGGCTTTCATCGCAGACCTTCAAACCGTTGACCGTAATTTGGAAACGCTCGCTAACTCGTCTGTACCCTGTATGTCGAAAACGTCCTCCAAACCCATCCTTGGGAAAGTTTTGCTAAGTTTCGCTCCGCTTTAAAATACAAGGATCAACCTACAAAGTCGATTAACCTTTGCTATATTATATAACTGAATTTTCTTGAGACTTCACTTGTAATGCAATCAATTTTGAGCAGGTCTGAACTATACTTTTGAACACACATTAAATATGACACCCGAGCCTGGCCTTATCACACAGCATGGTTCTTGTGTCAAGGAATAGTGTGGAGATTGTGTAGAACAACTACACTCCAGGCTACCAAACGGTTAGTTGTCAACTTAGATAGATGCCTCTAGAATGTCAATGTCTGCCCTGAAAGCTTTCCTTGTATCTCAGCATCGTTTATCGCAGCTGGGGTGTCAGGTCATCTCCGTTGATGAATGATGTTGTATCAATACCAGGGTAGCACTCAGCCCGTGCGATCTATCAATTCCGGAGTTAATAGCGGTGCCGTGCTGAGACAAGACCCGTTCGTACACGAGATCAGGTCTTCATTAATGAAGTCATGTGATGAAGGTCTCAAACTCAATTTGGCTTTTGAACATAAAGTTATTTGTTGATTTATCAATATTGGTTAGGATCTTAAACAAAGTTACATATATAGTTTTTTGTTTTTCTATGTACCTTAAATAAAACTGCGTGCTATAACATTAACAATTGTTCGAAAGGTAGTAATAACGTTGTTGTAATGCATAGTAAATGTTTCATATTTTGAATAAGGTTTGGAACCAGACAGTAGGACGAGATTAATTTCAACTACATCAAATCTACCAAGGATTTTAGATTTATATTAAGAAAAAATGGTAGAGTTTTTCTTACGTTCCCAAATTGCATGCTACGAAATTCACTTGAATGGAAATTTCCCTGCCGTAAAAATACATCACATCAACCTTTATGTGCCAATTGGGTTAATCATCAAACAGATTCATCTGCTAAAACACATTTGTACAATTCATTACGCCACCGGGACCCTATAACGAACCTCTAACCAATCATGACAGATAACCCATGGTCCCAATGATGCTCGTATCGCTACCATTCCTCTAGCCTCCGTTGTAGGCTTCCTGGCGGCAAATTTTCAACTTATCTGGGCCAGATTCTTTGGCTGGGGAGTCGTATCTGCTTGGGACCGTATCTGATTGGGCCCCGTATGTGCTTGGGATCCTGTAACACAGCGGTTACAGGATTCCAAGCAGATACGGTCCCCAGAACCCCCCACCCCCCAGTCAAAGAATTTGGCCCCGATAAGAGCTGGGAGTGGGAAGAACACTGCTTAACATCATAAAAATGCGGAAACTTCAATACTTTGGGCATGTCACAAGAGTGGGCAACATCATGTCACCACCCACATACTGCAAGGAACGATCGATGGTAGGAGGAGCCGTGGGAGGCCAAGAAGGAGGTGGGGGGACGACATCCGTGACTGGACGGGTCTCCCACTGACGGAGTGCACCCACAGAGCCAGAGACAGGAGAAAGTGGAGGAGGCTGATACTGGACACTACCATAGTCCCCGAACCTCAGGCATGAGGATGGAACTAGGTAAAGGTAAGGTAAGTTGAAATATCACCGTGGGGAAGCCTGCAACGGAGGCTACGATTCCCCAGATCTGACGCGGCTAAGTCCTGATAACAACAAGTCATTACGCCACCGGGACCCTATAACGAACCTTTAATCTATCAAGATAGATAACCCATGGTCCCAATAAGGCTCGTATAACTGCCATTTCAAGTGGCATCATGTGGTGCAACCGGTACGGTGTTTTGCCCAAAACCAAGAGGACCCGGGTTCAAAACCACCGATAAGCATTGTGCCCTTGGGAAAGGCACTTGACAGGACATTCCTCACTTCACTCAGGTGTAAATGAGTACCTAGCTTCGGTAAGGGACGTCCCTCTGATAGGACGTTAAATGGAAGTCCCGTGTTTGAGGACAGCCACATCTCGAGAACGCTTAAGAACCTACCGCACTTAACGAAAAGAGTAGGGGTCCTTCCCGGTGTGAGTGGTTCAAAAAACCTACAGTCCTATGGCCGCACATGGGGCAATTGTCGTATTGAGGTCACCTGAGTTAGAACCGAATGGCAGCCGCTCTAGACCCTTGCGATCTAGCCCCGCCAATTGTGCGCTCCTCGCAATTCAGCCCCTGGCTGCGAAGAGAGAGCAGTCGGCCTACCAAATAAGAATAATTATCTAGATCTGACGCTGAGAAGTCCTGATAACAACTGACGTGGAAAACGCGACTCGATAAGGAGGTCAACCTTATATTTATTATAAACCAGAGGATGTAATCCCCTCAGCAACACCTGTCTGGAGTGATATTCAGTCAAGGCGCAATTTTGCTGCTGGCAATTTCATTGTGTGTGTCAAAGGTCAAAATGTGGCATACACTACTATTACAACGGAGAAAACGTCGTTTATCGTCGATTTAGTTTTACTTTTTCCTCACGTTTTACTAATTCAGCCTCATTTTATTCGCATAACTCACAAGTAATATGTTGGTCTCTATCAAATTACCGTATATACAGATCAAACAAAAATTGCAAATATTCATCCAACCCCTCTACTGTTTCAAAGTCAAGAAGGAACCCCCTTCCCTGCAGTTCCGAAGAAAGCTGCTGGAGCACTCAAACTCCAAAAACAAGAATTGTCTGCCACCCTGAAATTGTGACCATAGCCTGTCTAGAACACGAGATATTAAAACTGAAATTTCCACAATACCATTTAGAAACGCTGTAAGAGGGCAAAAAATAGCATCAATTGTTCTACAGCACATGACCACATACCAAGTTTCATGACAATCGATCCATAGCTTCTTGGGTTTTGCTGCTAAACAATTTACATCTAAACGCTACCAAAAAAACCTTCTCGGCGAAGGCTTAAAAATACATTTTGAGTGAATCTATCATGCTGCCGTAATTATATTTTTCTTATATTGCTTGGAAAACTGTTTTTTTGCATGATCGTATATTTGTCTCAGCTTATGGAATAGATGACTTCGATCAAACTTTTGTTTAGGTGGATAAAAAACCGCTTATGGCCTAATTGGAACTCGTAGATCCATCCGTTAAGCGCATTTTTTAACCTTTAAGAAGCTGAAGTTGACCTGCAAGTCATTTTACATTGAGGTCAGGAGAGAAGATTTAGAGGTTCGAGAAAAATACAGTTTATATCATCATCCTCCCCTATAGTTATACGCATATTTCTAAGCCTTTGTTTCTGGATACAACTCCGGGATATAAGTGAGTTTTCCGCAGTAAGATTCCTCAGGTGGTTTCGCCCGCAAGACCACAGATTTGGTCTTCATCCAGGACGGATACTTACCGGTTTCTCTTCGCTTCGCTTTGAGTGACTCGGGGACTGTAACTGTTTGCGTTAGAGAATACAGCCTTGAGAACGGCATGTCTGTCGGCAAACAGTATCTAACGAACAGTAAATTTCCTGGAGCCTTGCGAGTGGCCCATTCCAAAGCAACGATGGACAGGTTGAAGATGTTATCACACCTCTTTACCTATTTCGTCTTCTCCCAAAGAGGCCATTACAACTTTAAGCCGGGAGCGTCTTCTATATCATTCATCAAGAAACAGAAGAGCTTTGTCTACAAATTCCAAGCTTGTAAGACTAAGTTCTTCCTGATGGAAAGCCCTTCTCTTTTAAATCCTTTTCTACATTTTTTAAGGGTATTTTCGTTCACTCAAGTCTATAGATCCTTAAAAGTGCGTAGTTTCTATGTGCTTCCTGTGCTTCCACTCCTGTGTTTCCTGATAGAAAGTCGTTCTCTTTTAAGTCCATCTCTACAAATCTTAAGTGTCTTTGAGGGGATCTCTTCTCACACAAGTCTATACATCCGTACAAGTGCGTCGTTTGTAAGTGCTTCCTGTGTGTTTTTCTTCCATTCATTTGCCCATTTTCCTCCGGAAGGTGATGTTCGTATATGTGTACTTCCGATTGAAAGTGAGCCTTGAAGGTATTATAGCTATCAGTCCTTCCGTATTACTTAGAGTGTGATATTTCAGTGTCCTCTACAATTGATGTTGAGTTCATCAATGTCAACTATTGTAAAAAGGATGCGGCATGCAACCATGCTCTCGTCTTGTCTTGTCTGAGTGCTGTGAACATCCTTCAAAATGTTTTGCAATCAAATCAAGTTAACAGGTTTTCGTTTTTGTTTCTCTAACCAGTTACACACGATCTAACAGACAGGTAGCATGACCTGTTTTTCATTCTACTCTTGTGGTTATCAGAAACTAACTATCAAGGCAACGTTAATTACAACCTTTGAATTGACGACAAGACTACTATACTTAGCTCTTTACGAAATTCAATTCAATTCATTCTTAGATTAGATTCTACTAAAATCAAAGAAATCGGGTCCATACCATTAAAGTCCAGTTTGCTAGCCGAAGGGAACATTAATATACCCATGGCAGGAGAACCATGATGTTATCTCATACGGCGTGCCGATTTACCTGTCGTTACATCAGCCTCACACAGAATAAAAACATGAGATCACAACTAAGATAGAACTCACAAGTCTCTGTTGCAGGGTGAATAATGCAAGGAGGGGGAAAACAAAATTACATGGGATGATAAAGTAACCCTTACTAAAAAAAGAGGCGTACATCAAATCGGTTCCGATAAAATTTGAGAAGAAAATATAGACAAGGTTCCGATGTTTTCCTGTGAAAGTAGCTGTTGGCAGGGTTAATAATCTAAGTAGAGGGTAAACAAGATTACAAGAGATGATAAAGTAACATGACATCTTGTTAGGAAAAACATGAGAGGCGTACTTTAAATCGGTTTTAATGAGCACTCAAGGAACTTGAAAATAAAAAAAAATAAAGGAAAAAAGGAAATCCTATTAGAAGGTGCTTTGAAGCAGGAAAGGTTCATTAAGTCATTAACACCTACCATAAATCATGTAGAAAAAAAAGGCAACATATATCTAAAGGGAAAAGAAGATGCGTAATCAGCCACGCAACTGAAATAAAGATGAAACGGTTCTTTAATTACACCAAATGAAGATGCAGGTTTCATAAACAGTCTATGAGGTGCGATGACACGGAATATCTGCTGCGTATCCGTCGCAGTGATAGAGCTTCATTAATTAGGCAGGCTTATCTAATTATCAGAAACATCCAGAATTGATGCAAACACGAAGATTGGCATCGCCTTGATTCAGTCTCATTTGTCGTTCTATTTTCTGTTGTAGGGTTTATGTCGTAACCTCGCCATAATTTTCGTCAATACAGACAGTTGGATTTGGTGCGAAACATCCACCACCGTCCCAAAATATCCGCAGTCTGTCGTTGTTCTCAGCACATCGTCGGCCCTCAACAAGCTGACAATTATGACTCTCGACAACAACCTTTGATCCTCTCTTCGTCACCAGACAGTGGCACTGTGTACGACACGTCAATGTCTGCCATAAGAATGTCCCCATTTCGATTTGACCTTGCCCTTCAAACCCTTGTTCTGCTAAGCACGACAATCGTCGGGTTGCACATGCTTGTTCTGTATCCTAAGGGCATGTCTAGAATGCGCATGTTGCACTCGTACGGTTGTTGTTAATCGAAGTAACAAAAAATGAGCAACATCAAACTAGTACCCTTTATTTCAAAGGTGTCGGCACTTCAGCAGTGCACGTTGGATGTAAAATTTTGCTCTGGTAATGTAGCAGGACAAGGGTTAAGCTCGAGGCAAGTCCCTGTGACAATTCATTACGCCAGTAACCAGTATATTTATTACCCCGTTGTTATTCAGTGCCCGTAGTGGATGCTAAAGGTTACCTGTTGTTGCGTTATGAGTGAAGCGGTCCGTCTGAAAGGCCGATGTACGCCGTTGATGCGCAATGCTTGAAAATATCCGTTGATATCCTACCAATATGCACCTGAAGTTGCCGGCGTAGGTCCCTCGTGGAGGGAGTGGTTTTATTGCATGGTGCTAAGTCGGAATTGCAGTTAGAAATGCCACGTTTTCAATGGTCTATCCCAGTTCCTATTTGAATACTTTGTACATATAGCATCTCTCCAGGCTACTTTCGCTTCGTTCCATCTAAGACCCCTCTCCTCAAAGGGACTTGATTGCCGTTCTTCTCAGCCCGTGACCTTCCCCTTCTGCCGTTGCCACCCTGAGGATCCTCTACCCGGTTACAATGGTCGCTGAAAAAATAGTAGACATTTGCAAAATAGACGGATAATCTGGCAGAGGGGTAGATCCGCTAAAAGAATTACAGTTTTCGACCTGTTTTATCCGTCCAATTGACAAAATTCTACAATTTTTTTCCAGCGACCAGTGGAGCCAGCTGCAGGTAAAGGCACCCTATTGCTATTCGGGAGTAAACTTCTTACGTTTTGTGTCCATTACGTTTTGTGTCCTTTGTTGTATTTTATATTATACTTTTCGTTTTGGAAATGTGACCTAAGCATATGGCTGATGGTCTAAAGAAGCTTGACCATGTCTCTTGATCATCCTTAAAATTTCATGAGGGGTACATTGTCTATTATTCTTAGCCTACGCTCTTTGACAATATGAATGAGCAGAAGCGGGGTTGCTCCTTGAAGTAATACCTCGTCTCTTTATTGGAAATCTCTGGACACACCCCAGGTGAGAAAAGTCAAGTACAACAAGACCAAAAAGTACGCATAAATTACACGCCTTTGTCTGGGTCGTAATGTCAAGGTAAGTTCCACTTCTCATTGGCTGAAATTAGATGGTTCTCTATTATGCAGTTATACCTACCGACTCTGAGCAACGGAGAGTTCACCGCGAAAACCGCGAACATAAAACCACCGCTAACATTTCTGACTCATGTCCATAAACTTTAAGTTCATTAACATTTCCACCCACTACATATCAAAATCCACCGCCTACGGGAGAATATTCATCAGCCCTTCCCACTCCAGGCCGCAGACGGAGGGTAGAATTAGTTCTGGTGAGTGGAAGCATCGCGCAGTGTTCAACCCTGCAGTAGAACCTCTATTAACCCCATCAGCGGTCCGCTAATAGACAGCCGTCCTCGTGCGGAATGAGCCGTTTTCATCTGCTCTTCGTTATGCGGAGGAAATTAAATCTTCTACATGCTGCTGAAGGTTTTGATGAAGTCTCTCTATGCTCACGTGTAACTCATCATTGCTCTTCTCAATATTAAAGACATGCTGATTCGGTAATTCCAAATTTGTATACGTTTCGGTCTTATCTATGCTCATCGACAACTTCAAAGGAGACAGTGGAGACCTGAGTCAGGAACGCCGATGGAGGACATGTATAAAGCGTAAGGTAAAACAAGCTTCCCAACTTAGCATCCGACAACGAAGACAGCTACACTCCGGTCTAATGCAAGACAGTAATCAAGGCTTATAAGACAAACATCGTACCGACTCAAAAGTCTTCCAATTTTGCATGTATCTCCTCTTCTACTGCTTCATGATTTGCACCATATTTCTTAAATACACACACTGCAATAATAATATATCGCCATTAAAGTCGCAACATATACTTAAACTATTCCAATTTCAATTTCCTGAGCAATTTCCATACGCAGTTATATATTGCTATTGTGTCATGAAAGAAATACGACATCAGAAGGACGGGTTTACTTTAATATCTCTTCGGTTGAATTACCTACAATGTGGCCAAAGAGCCACCAGAAGGCTCTAGATTTTACCAAACAGATCCCTACCAATTCCTAGAATTGAAACAGAGCTCTAAAGTGAAAAATTATACCGTCCAAACGAAGTAACCAAATTCAGCAAGACACTGCGCCCTAATCTCATTACACTGTTGATACGTATCAAAGCAAATATAGTAGTAAAAATCTTGTCGTAAAATATAAATCACCATCAGTTCAAAGAACTGAAACAGCTCTGATGAGCGAAATTTATTCTGAACCATCTACTACGAAGTATGCCAATTTACCAATACACTCATTTTAAACATTGTTGACATATATCAAGATATAGCTAACGATGACAAATATAATTCAATATTAGTTCAAAGCAGAGACACAGATATTCTATTCACAGATCTTCTATTAAGTGCAAAATGAATACCACATCGTCCACATCAAGGTTACTCAAATCAGCAAGTTTCTCGTTTTTAGTTATAACATATGCTACATGTACAAACAAGGTAAATGATGAAATAAAATCTCCTGATCTTCAAAATCTGCAAAATGAATGTTACATCGTCCACAGAAGGGTAACCCAATTCAGTAAGAAACTCGTTTCAACATATTACATTTTTATACATGTCCAAACAAAATGAATAATGAAAGAAAAATCTTCTGATCCGTAAAATGTATCCTATATCATTCAAAGCAAGGTAACCCAATTCAGTAAGACACTCTTTTTAACATTATTACATTTTCATTCATGTCCCAACAAAATGAAAAATAAAACAAAAATCCTTTGATCTGCAAAATGGATGCTAGATCGCCCATAACAAAGTAACCCAATTCAGTAAGACGCTGTATTCCCATTACGCCCTATATATATATCAGTTACTACATCCTCATACCATTAACGGTATTAAGACGCCATGCACAGGTGATAGTTTACCCCGGTTGATGGTCTCCTCAGGCTTGTTACACGAGGTGTGATGTCAGGAGCGGGATGAATTGTGAAGAATAACCGGTGATTGGTATAATCCTGACGTTACATCATTGTCACTGTAAGAGGAAGGGTCGCGTGGCGTAACGGCAACGTGTTTAGCCCAGAACCCAGAGGTCCCGGGTTCAAATCCGGTCGATCGTTGTGTCCTTGGGAAAGGGAAAGGCACTTGACACGACTTTCCTCACATCACTCAGGTGAAAATGGGTACCTAGCCTAGGTTAGGGACGTTTCTCGGATAGGACGTTAAATGGAAGTCCCGTGATTGGAGGGAGCCACACCCCACGTACGTTAAAGAACCCACCAGACCTTTCAAAAAAGAGTAGGGGCATGCCCCGGTATGCGATGGTCAAAAACTTACAGCCTGCTTTGACCCGATACATGTCAGTAATTGCCGATTTCTCAGCAGATGGACATACAGAGTGCGATGTCAGGAACGGGATGAACAGTGAAGAATTACCGGTGATTGGTGCCATCCTGCTCTACATCATTGTCAGTATAAGGAAGATGACTAAACAACTTAGACCCTAGAACATTGCAGCGTGCGTAGTCCAGTGGTAAGCGATCTTTGCTCTGGAACTAGAAGGCACGAGTTCGATCCCGGCTGTGTCGCTCACCCGACAGGCACGCTACCGGAAAGGGTCGCAGTCTTTAGGACAGGACGTTAAGCCATGGCCTAATGTTCATTGTGATTGTTGAAAAGAGCTAGGAGAATTTCCCCGGTACATTGAACCTGTGAATACTGTAAATAGCATCTGTCTTCTCTCTCACGACCAGTGAAAGATTAGCTCTTCCGTGAGCTAAACTGGATCACGATCACTTTCCTTAAATTCCGTTACCCTATAATTAGGTAAACTTAGACAGGGTCACTGAACCTTTCCTGGTCACTGAAATCGAACAAATAATTGAAGACCTAACGTTTTGGACGTGAAGAAAACTGCAATGCCAGCAACGAGTTAAAAGTTGCCTTCTAAAGCGATTCTATAATTTTTCGTTTTTGTTAACAATGGCATGGGAATGTCTTACGATTTAGGCATTTTACTTGATGTCATATAATTTGCGGCCATATAAGGAAAAATTAGAAATATTGACTTATGCTGCTAGAGAACAATTGTCGTCACATCCTATGACGTACATGTACATTCGATTCGAATAAGAAATTCCCTGTTGATTGGCCAGGGATCACGTGACTGACGTACATTTCCCGAGAACAGTCCAGCACCAGAGAGAGTACCGAGCGCTTCACACAACTCAGCTGCTCTGTGCGCTCTGCTTCACGCAAATCATCCAACAATCGTGTGGAATTTTCCCCAAAAGAGATACAAAAGGTAGGTAAAACGTCTTTGTTATTAAGCTTGTTGTCCTAACAACCGTTCCCCAATCTTCTTCACGATTTAATCAGTAAGGAAGGGTACATCTTTTTCTGTTTTGGCGAACTGCGCAGCCAATTGTTGCGGCAGGCTGGTTTGCTCGAGGCAGTTTCCTCACTTGGAATGAGATACATGTGTACCTGTGATGTACTTCGATTCTAGATGTTAAGAACTCTGCACTTTTGTATCTATTTCTTCGTTATCTACTTTCTCTGTGGCAATATCAGCCCCTGTTTGGTACTTTGCAATTCCGTCATGTCATTGCGTTGTTGGTTTACCACCTGCCTGGACCCTGACAATTCCGTCGCACCGTTACCAGGTTTCAATAAAGCAAACTACATTTACTCTGCCCACCGACGGAGAGGCATATGATTCCGCTTTCGTAGCCCAAAGTGTACCTTTCGACCAACCATCAGGACATGAGTTCGATTCCCGCTCATTTCGAATGCTTATATTCTGAGAGCTGTCACTTACATCGATTATCTGCATTTCATGTGGATTGCCATTTTGCCACAAATGGAAAATATGATATCTTCTAATTGAGGGATACATGTAGGTAACAATGGACAGGTAGAAAGAGCTTAATGCTTATAAACCTGAGTGTTTGTATCTACCTTTCTGCATCGACACAAATCGTTTAGTAGTCAATGTCTTCTCATAAATGGATATAAATCATCACTATTAGCCAGCATGTAGCATTAAGTTTTAAAGCGCTCGAAGATGATATCAATGATTTATTAAAAATTGATCTCGTAAAGCTGACCTAGTTTTGAGTGATTTAGCATTTTATGATATCAATTAAATGATCAATAAAAGTAGAGAACCGGATCGAAAACAAATCGGAAGCACAGCAGAACATAAGGGATTCAAGTAATTTACCAGTTTTCCTGCTGACTGGCAATAAACCAGTAAGGTAAACTGAAGTGAAACGGAAATGAAGTCAATACATGAAGATAAACGTGGAGAGTTATCTTGTTGTCCTCGTTATTGGCAACACGTTTGGCGAGTCAAGCATGATGAAGTACCTTATACAACACCCTAGCGGGCAGGGTACTCCGATTGGTCGCAAGGCAATAAATTATTTGTACAAGTGGATTCGTTTTCCTTTTTGCGGATAGGTTTTTCTGTTCTACGTACCTCAAATTTTGCTTTCCTACTGTGACATGTATCTACAGGTTTAAAAAGTAGATGCTCTTGATGCCTGGCTGCTTTCTTTTAAGACGCCATCATCAGGGTACCCCGATTGGTAGCAAAGCAATTATCAGTACATTGGATTTGTTTTCCTTCTTGCGGATAGCTTTATTGTTCTAGGTACCTCCATTTTAGCTTTCCTACTGTGACATTTATCTACAGGTTTAAAAAGTAGATGCTCTTGATGCCTAGATGCTTTCTTTTAAGACTCCATCATCAGGGTACTCCGATTGGTAGCAAAGCAATTATCAGTACATTGGATTTGTTTTCCTTCTTGCGGATAGCTTTCCTGTTCTAGGTACCTCCATTTTAGCTTTCCTACTGTGACATAGTATTTACAGGTTCGAAAAGGTCATCATAGCACCAGGATATTCAACAGGTTCTTGTTGGTTGCGTGCTGTATGGATTCAGGGAGGATCGTAACAAATGCCGTCACTTGTAGTTTCCCATTTTGCTGGAAAATACAGGTCTTTTACAAGAAATCTAAACGATTCTAGGATCAAATTCCACTAAGGTTTCTCCGTAATTTAGACAAATACTGAAAATCATAGTTCTAACTCTGCTCTTGTTAGCCATGTTGCAGAAGCTAAACACATTTGTCAAAGGAACAATCTTAAGAGAGCACAAGGGATGCGCTTCATTCGTGGAGAGGACAATTTCCGATAATTGCTCTTCAGAGAAATGTTCCCCAGCAGTCTAATAAATACGCCTTAAGTACCGGCAGGCCATGCTGCTGACGCCCCTTCCGGCCGATGAGCGTTGCCCGCAGTCCTCGCCCTGCCACGGGGGAGACAAACGGCCGGTATTTTCCTGGAATCCACCGCTTCCACCCGTCTGTTCGGGCCCTGATAAGGGACAAACGACATCCCAAGGTCAAACCAAGGTCATGGGATAGGTTTTGCCGTGACACACGGCGTTATGATGAGATTGAAGACGACTTAATCAAGGTCTAGTTTACGTCTTAGCTATTCTTCTACTGGTGGGGTGGCTTGAGCAGATAGTATACAGGTTCGGTCCACCGAGGAAACGTCCCTCACTGTTACTTTTAAGCGCAATGAGAGGTAGGCCAACGTTTGGCGGCCACCCTATGGGAGGACAGATAAAGGACTTTTTTTTTTACATAAACGCAAGCTGGTGTTTCGTCAACGACAAAATTGTAATCCTCCATCAAAGATTTAGCTTACGTTAGAATTATTCTGCGTTGGTGGCTGTAGTGGGAAAGACAGATAGTATACGTGTCCGTTCTAGCGAGATGACTCCTCTGGCATGTGGACAATGAACAGTCGTCCACGGGTTGACAGTCCTCTCGAAGGGCTTTGCCAGACTAAAGGCATCTGTTCATCACAATAATCTGTGATCAGGTGAAGGAAAAATCCACAATTTCAGGAGCCCTTTACCTACTGGTCCATAGGCATGGTGGAGACACCCGTTAGGAAGCAAATTTGTTTCATCAACATTGAATACATTTTTAATGTACATTTCAACAAAGCTGGACTGTACATGTGTGCAATTTAATTCAATAGACGCTTATTCCGTTCTAAGACTGGTTGCATTTCCTGCATTTCACTTTGCAAATTAACCTATAGAAATCCAACGTTCTTTGTTTGACACGTTGCACTGTAACTTTTCGGTCCATAATTGTAAATCCTTCGTCATGTTATGATGTTACACCCGATGATCAACACAATTCAGGCCATGCCTGCAATGTTGATTTGATGATGACTTTCTTGTACACTTAACGTTATGGTTGTCTTTCTTTCTAAACATCTTGAACTTTAAACATTGGATCCAGGAAGACTAAGGGGCTCCATGGGAGTGTGTTTGTGAAATATGTGTGATGCCAAACTGTCTTACTCATCCATGGTTTCAATGACTTATATTGTCAGTGATGAATACGTACTTTGGAAACCACCACAAAACACTGCATTCACTTTGGGTAAGAAATACATGCCCAGGATTGTCCATGAGCAAAGGTACGCTTTCTTACTCATCCATTAATGGGAATGAGTTATGGTCAGTAGTGATAAATGCTTACTTTGGAAACCAAAACAAAACACTGCATTCACTCTGGGTAAGAAATACATGCCCAGGATTGTCCATGAGCAAATGTACTCATTTATCTGAGTGGCAAACCGTAAACATCCACTTCAGTGTGAAATGGGAACTTACCTGGTGCAAGAGAGCACTTTGTTACCATGGCAATGTGAGGTAACTCAGATCACTTCCACTAAATCATGATTTGAAACTGTGATGTGATTTAGTGTAAGTGACGTGAAGGCAGAACAACCTCCACTTTGTCATGCCGCCAACCTGGCGATTTCCGACTTTACTTTTTCTTTATACCTGAATCACAGACAAGAACAGAAATGATATGTACAATTATTTCTGTAACTGTATCTGTATAGCCGTTATAACCGCCTTTCGGCGTAACACACCAGCTAACTTACATGGTGAAATGATCCATTCCGTATGCAAAGCCAAGTCCGTTTTAGAATTAAATAAGACTTATTTTTTTACCAGCCCTTTATAAGATTTCAGCATTAGTAAATCCATTTCTGGTGAAACAAGAAACTAAATAAGCTTGAAGATTTTAATGTTGAAGAAAAGGATTGAAATTATCATCCAAATCAACTGCTACATTAAATCTAATATCTGTAATGATCAGAATGCATATCATGCGATAATTCCAGTAAAAATGGTTACCCGGTGCCATAAAGCTCTCTTTTACAAGAAGACGAAGTTTCAAAACTCTCCAAAATTTCCTTGCAAAACTCATTCACACCCACGCTCTCAAGGGCGAGGCGTCGAGCAGCAGTAATGACTCGCGAGAAGAACACAACACCTACACGTAAACGGGCGCAGAATACCGGAGCTTATGAGAACGGGATGTTAATGATTAAGTTGCACCAGAAAATACACATAAATAAAAGACGATTAAGTTGTTTCAAACAACACGAAATCTATCTCACCATAACACATTTTCACTTCGAACCTTTACAATTTTCAAACCAATAATCTTCTCATACCATGTTACTACCTAGCCTTGTGTTATCAAGTATAGCCCAAAACAAGTGAAGCCCATACCACGCATGAATCAAAGCAGTATTTGAACACGCCTACGGGATCCAATGTTGAATTTAGATAAGCTAGAACGGTGCTTATGGAGTATCATCCGGGTTTTAGGGTCTTACAGTTATCTGGCTACCCGGAAACTTGAATCAAATTGAAAGCCACTCGTACTCATATGCCTAACTTATTTTACATGTCTACAGTGTTTGCTGTTATCATAACTGCTTGCAGTTTTTTTAATGAAAATACTCAAGTGATGATAATGATGTATTTATGTAACCATGGCATACTTGGTTCAAGAACAATTTCAGATGGACTGTGCAAAAAAACAATATTTAATCGGAATCATACCCTTGTTCAATTACGTTGGAAACGATAGAAATAATGTCAAATTATGTATTTATTGGTAATCAATAACCGACTATATGTCAGAAAGCATGAAATTACAAAGATATTTAATATCAATATCAACAACGTCTGTATCCTGTTGGGATTTGTTTATAGACTGTTTCATGTTGTACCGTATGGTCATTTGCAGAAATGTGTTTGTTTTTCACGGAAATTTCTCAAAGTTCCTGAAACTTTTTGTATTCTTTTTGTGTGCTCTTGCATGTTTTTCATCGTCTGAGCAGTTGTCCAGATTGTTATGTGTATCGTTGCATGTTTTACTGTATGGTCTTTTGCACGGTTTATATTCCCGGAATTATCTATGAAGTTCCTGGAACAATATGTATTCTTTCCATATGCTCGAACATGTTTTTCGCCGTCTGGGCAGTTGCACAAAGCTATTTCCTGATTCCTGGAATCGCCATAAGAAGTTTCCTCTGAAATCGATATCATAACTGAGGTCTTTCCGCTCGGGGCGCGCCCATCGCCTAGCGTCTGACCAGTTTTACTCACACGTGACCACCCGAACAGAGCTGCGTGTAACGGGGAAGCGAAGTGTATGAAAGGTCAACTATTGTGGGGATTGTTGTGCGCTGAGCTAAAATTTAGCTTTCTTTTTATCAAAGGTAACACAATTCAAGCAAAGGGCAAATTTTGCAATTGAATTCTGTACTAGAGATTACATCGTATTTGCTTCCCCTAGGTTAGTTTGTTTGATGTAAAGTAGTTCTTTAAAATGTTTAGATAATAGGAACACTTTAATTGCCATATATGTACCGGTTCCTACGCATTGTTATCTGTTACAATGTTTGTGCAATAGAATGATACTTCTTCTTTGTCTATTTTCAAACAAGGCGTGAATGCCGAAACAAAGCAAAAGACTCTCATCACAAACTCTGAACTCTAAGCTAAAGACGCGGATCATATTAGGCAATATGCCTCTTATCCGAAAACTATGTTATGTTATGTTATGTTATGTTATGTTTTTTTTGTTATGTTATGTTATGTTATGTTAATAGTAGTTTAAAATCAGTCACTAACGAAAGATAGCGGATATGACGCTGTCTAAAACGTCTGACTATTTCAAAATTGTATTCAGTTGCTGGAGTAACTATTTAGGGCGTATCTTATTACCTGGATGTCTAATCTTCATCAGCGTAGTTTAAAATCGTCTGTAAAAATTTCACGTATGAGTTTCGAGATAGACTTTTCAAAATAAGCATGACTAGAATTTCAAAGTTTCGTTCCTAACATCATGATTGATTTCCACTTCTCAGATGAGCTCCTCAGTCCTCAGCTGCTTAGTATATTGGTTTCCATACATTCTATCTGTTGTAACTGAAAATATGTTGCAAATCTCTTGTTAAAAGTTGAAGAATATTTCCAACTGCAAGACTAGAATTTCAAAGATTCTTTCTTAACATCATGATTGATTTTCACCTCTCAGATGAGCCCCTCCGTCCTTAGCTGCTCGGTGTATTGGTTTCCATACATTGTACCTTCTGCAATTGCCGTTCGATTATGTTGTTCTTCTTCTGCTGCTGCTTGTGTATCATCATAGTAGTTTAAAATCGTATGTAAAAAGTTCACGAATGAGTTTCTAGATAGACTTTTCAAAATAAGCATGACTGGAATTTCAAAGATTCGTTCTTAACATCATGATTGATTTTTCACTTTTCAGTTAAGCTCCTCAGTCCTCAGCTGCTTAGTATATTGGTTTCCATACTTTCAAGGTTAGATAAAGGTTGAAATAAATACATTGTATCTGTTGTAACTGAAAATATGTTGCTCCTGTTAAAAGTTAAAGAATATTTCCAGAAGCATGACTGGAATTTCAAAGATTCTTTCTTAACATCATGATTGATTTCCACTTCTCAGATGAGCTCCTCCGTCCGGCTGCTCGGTGTATTGGTTTCCATACATTGTACCTTCTGCAATTGCCGTTCGATTATGTTGTTCTTCTTCTGCCGCTGCTTGTGTATCATCATAGTAGTTTAAAATCGTCTGTAAAAAGTTTACGAATGAGTTTCGAGATAGACTTTTCAAAATAAGCATGACTGGAATTTCAAAGCTTCGTTCTTAACATCATGATTGATTTTTCACTTTTCAGTTAAACTCCTCAGTCCTCAGCTGCTTAGTATATTGGTTTCCATACTTTCAAGGTTAAATAAAGGTTTAAAAAAATACATTGTATCTGTTATAACTGAAAATATGTTGCAAATCTCCTGTTAAAAGTTGAACATTATTTCCAGAAGCATGACTGGAGTTTCAAAGATTCTTTCGTAACATCATGATTGATTTCCACCTCCAGATGAGCCCCACCGCCCAACTGCTCGGTGTATTACGTTTCCATACATTGTACCTGTTGTAACTGAAAATATGTTGCAAATCTCCTGTTAAAAGTTAAAGAATATTTCCATCAGCAAGACTAGAATTTCAAAGATTCTTTCTTAACATCATGATTGATTTCCACCTCCAGATGAGCCCCTCCGTCCGGCTTCTCGGCGCCCTGGTACTTCTCATGACGGTGTGGGAGGCTCAAGCCGGTTTCAACAAGCTCTCCAAAGAGGACCGGCTAGATTGCTACATCAAGTGTAACCAGTGCAAATTGCTCTTCACTTGGCCCAAGCCCTTCAGCTCTACGGTAAGGAGGTTGGTTTGATTGAGTTTTCGGAGGTTTTGAGGAACTTGTGCGGACGAGAAAGGACGTACGTGATGAAGTTTTATTCGTAAGGCAGTCTTTATTTGATTATATTGATGACGTTCACGCGCGCTTCAATATTCGTCTGTTAGAAAAAAAAACATACTGCGTATTGTACAATGCAGCTGCAAAATGAGAAAAAATATGCCTTAAATTGCATTAAAAAATTATGAAAAAAAACGACAATGTCGTAAAAAGCCCAAACAAATTTTGAAGTCAA
Source organism: Branchiostoma lanceolatum (assembly GCF_035083965.1). Lineage (NCBI taxonomy): Eukaryota > Metazoa > Chordata > Leptocardii > Amphioxiformes > Branchiostomatidae > Branchiostoma > Branchiostoma lanceolatum. The sequence goes on along the minus strand of NC_089739.1, from coordinate 1,119,289 downwards.
ATTAGAGGACTTAAAAAAAGAGAACAATCCATTGCTTAGTATGCCATACTCTGTGTGTTCAGTCATTTGTTCCACCTCCCGGCCACTTAGATTGCATAATAAAAGCAACGCACGTTCGCATTAGTTTTGGGGTTCCAAAAGAATGCCTTCCCTATTATTGGATCAACTTGGCCTAACTACATACAACCAGGAGTGAATCATACCAGCCTACATTTTTTAAGGAGGGTGAGGCGAATAGCAATCAAAATGTAACATCGAAAAAAAAAATGATTATGATAATATCTTCGCATCTTCAAAACGTTTCTTTTTTAGAGTGACGAAGTCAGTCCCTTTGCTATGGTGCAAAGTGCAAACTGCCGAAAGTTTTCTACAGAGACCAAACTGTATTGCTTCATTCGCAATTACGTTACATGTAGATGTGCATGTACATGGCAGAAAATGTATGCTGTAACCGGATCTGGTGGAACGTTTCATGTAACTCTTTCCCCGCCTGAAGCATAGTACAAACTGCCAACCTTGAACGTCTCGATCCATTCCGATTCCCCCATCCATCTAACTTGTTATCTAAGAAAATCAAAGTTTGCCCGGATGTTGTCATCTTTCTTTTAAATGCGACATTGGAGTCAACCGACGGCTCTATGTCTGGGTGGCTCATTGAAGAGAAGCACTACCGGCAGCAATTAGAGAACCCGACTGCCGGGTTTGCGGCTTGTTAGAGTCTCTTATCCAGCCCTTCAAAAGCACTGTGGATAGTTGAAAGCCGGATTTACGTCAGCGTTAGCCTTTACGCGATACACACGTTATTAATCACACGAACAAAGTTGTCTGATGCCTGGAGTTCGCTGTGAACTTCAAGTACAACAGCATCGACGGGCATTGTAAAATGCAGTTGGTCGGTACTGTCTTTTTGGTTATCTGATCAACCTTCCAGACTCTGCAGCATTTTTAGTACCGGGGACATCTTGTCGTTGTGAATCAAAGGTAAAAGGGGTAGGCTGTAGCCTCCGTCGCAGTCCTTTTCCCCGCAGCTTTTTTTTTTTTTTTAATTTTTTTTTTTTGGGGGGGGGGCGCCGCTTATCTACTTGGGATCCCGTATTCGCCGTGCCCCTGTGTCCGCTATAGACCCTGTGTCTGCTGCAAAAATAATAAAAAAACGCTGCGGGGAAAAGGACTGCAACGGAGGCTAGGTAGGTTGGTGGATGAATGCTGGAATGTCAGCGTTATGCTTTGTGCGATACACACGTTATTATTCACGCCAACAAAGTTGTTCAGATGCCTGGAGTTCACCAGAAACTATTGACTAATGACTATTGACATAAAACGTCAACTGTGACAGCATGAACTGACATTGATAAAATGCAGGAGGTGGAACATGATTGGTAGCTACAGGAGCCAAATTTTAGGTAAAAATCGGCAAGTTCACTTTATTTAACTTTGGATTGACTTGAAACTTAGGATTAATTAATGGGAGCAGAACCTGAACATATTCCAACCAACAAAAAAAGGGGATTTGTGCAACGCGGACTTCACCGAGTGGGCGTTTGCGGGCGTTCGCTAAAACGCTAGTGCGGACTTTTAGCGCACTTGATTACATAACTTGTCGACGATGTGTGACAGATTTACGTGCAGTTATTCGGCACCAGTGGGAGTGTCCCTGTGGTGTAGTGGTCTGCGCTTCTGGTACTTGCCACATCTGGTTCAAATTACTTGGACCAGAAGGCCCGGGTTCAAGCCCCGGGTTAGGACACTCCTGGACAAGAGGCGCATTGAGTCATACCAAAGACTTTATAAAAATAGTACATACTTCTAAAACGGTATGGAAGTTAAACACACTTCACTGCCAGTGGACTGGCCCCCTGCTGCAGTGATTGCATCACAGTGTGGCCCAGGGCTATGAAACGGAGATGGGCACCGCCCTATACATCAATTATGGTGTGGGAGGATTTTAACTTTAACTATATATCTTATCTACAGGTACAGCACGAGTATCAAAGATGATCTGTATGTGTATAGCCGGAAAAACCTCAATCTGGAGTAACACACTAGCTTCACAAGCATGCGGCGCAGCAGCAGCTGGTTATGTTACACTGAACGACCTGTCATACCCAACTTTTGCACATCCGACTGCAAGTGTTGTTTAAAGCTATCTAGCGAGGATGCTTCCCCAGTCAGCGTAGTGGCAACGAGTTAAGGAAAAACGAAGTTTTGAAAACAGATTCAGGGTTGATAACTCTGGTACTTCAAGGCATCTACAGACATCCAGAAGAGCACTTGGGTAATTGATTAGTTAAGGAAAATGTGGATCGCTCATATTGAATGATGCCATATTCCTTAGCATTGTTATTTTATTTTATTTTATTTCATTGCATTAAATTGCAACATGCAATACAAAACATCCCAGGCAGCAATAAGGAAGTGCAAAACATGAAATACAAATGGTAGGATTATTTTCCTAAAGCGTCATGTTCAGTGCTTTCATTTTATGTAACTCAAAACATTTTGCTCTTCTTCGGGTTCCTAATAATTATCTATTTCCATAAATCATGTGGAGGCTGAGAAACTAAACTAAACGTGTTTAATTAGCTCTTTTTTTTACAAATATACCACTTCCAAAGTGCATTCACCCGGCAGAATGTAATTGATTTCGCTAGTTACATAATAAAACTTTCCGCGCTGTTTATCGGATTTATGTTTTGTTGAATACCCTTCGGCAACTGGTCGAAAATGAGGGGTTAAAACTCCATTAAGTCCAATATCCAGGTATATTCCCCAAGCAGTATTTCGTATTATATCTCTGCTGTTTTCATGGCCAGCGGCACACATTCCAACCATAGTGGTACGTGTTCTTTCTTGGTTATCCTTTCCGTGGGCAATTTCCGCCATATCTGTTCCTTTCTATGGACACAGGGATGAACTTAATCCCGTTTCCTGGACCATGAACCAGTTATCAAACCATTCGAAGCTGCCGTGGAACCAAAATAGGGCAAATTCTCCGGTTCCAGATCAACAATGTTAATACATGTATTTCTAGTCTCTTGAATTTGCAAGATGTATTGCCTTGTGCTTCAGTCCATATTGTATTGGTTTCGTTGGATTGGAAGGCTGACTCATCCCCGGCTTTTGTAGCCTGTGGCCAATGGGTTATCTGTTACCTTCCGGTATGTCTAAGATGTTTATTAAATGCAAACATCTTACCTTACAGAAAGAGGGCCGAGGGCCGTTTTCTGGGTCAATGCATTAAACACTTAACCCTTCAAAGATGTTGTTCCAAAAAAAAGTGCAGGGACTTCTAATCCGACATCAGCAATCGGAACATGAGTCCCTACTAACTTCATCGTGTCACAGGAACAGGAGCACCGTTTGGTCCTTTTTCCGGATTCTCTGCTAGCATGTATTTTATATAATGAAAATATTTCTGAGTGTCTGTCCGTTTTCTTGATCATGTCATTACACAGTTCCTGGATTTAGTCCCGTCCTTAGACCGAGATATTAATTCTCTCCAGCATAACTAGTTGTGGAGCCACACGGATTGAGAGAAGACAGTGTATGCTTCGTAAAAGATATACAATGCAATTCTACATTTCTAGCAAAAATGGCATGCTTCTAAATATCAAAATATCATTCCAAACAACACTTTACAATTTGATTCCCAACTTTGCAACGTGATAGAGTATGAAAGCGTGAACAGCATTTTAAGGATGACATTGTGACATCTAGTTATAAACATCTAGAGCTACCGATCAATTCACGTCTCAATATTGAACTGGCCTTCACATTTTCTTTTCGTTAACCATGGCGGTTCAAGGATTTTCCAAACTCTGCAGGTTTCCCACGCTCACGGCTGTCAAAGCTAGTTTCTATCCTATGCCTGAACGATTCCCATGAGACTGACGTTTTCATCACGAGCAGGACCGCATATTTCACAGACCGCTTCCCCCAACAACCGGAGGCCCTGCGCTGAGAATAGAACATCCAACAGTAGATGTCCGTGGATGAGTTTTTAATCAGTTCACCTCCTGGTCTCTGGACGTCAAATTAACTTCGGTATCGGAGCTGGCGTGGAGCTTATGCTATAAATAAACGGGTTGATCAGAGTTGATGTTTTGAAAGGTTGAGGGCTCGGACATGCTTAAAAAGGTTGCCCAGGCCATAGTGTACTAGTTCATGTACCCGTGTTACAGTAAAAGGATGATTAACTACATCAAGTGTCTACATACATTTAAAAAAAAGCTATGCTAGGGCCACGGCCTCAGCATCAGCAGCAGAACTGGATAATGTTCATTTTACAGGGCGCTGACGAGTGGCGCTGAGGCGGGCGTTTACCTTACTTTTAAAGTTCTTTGAGTCCTTAAGGTTAAAAATGTCCTGCGGGAGGCTGTTCCACCTTTGGCAAAACACAATAGGTACACGAAGGTACCAAGACGTTTCGTGTTTCAGAATTGCCGACAACAATGTACAACATGTAAGAAGTCCAAGTAGAGGAAATATACGATGTTTCTGCCTTTTAAAGCCTTGGGGAATCGTTGGATAGTTTCAGCATACATTTTTGCGTAAATCAGACTATGTACAGTTTAAACACAAAGTATAGTGTTTCGGAATCACCGACAGCAGTGCAAGAGATATAAGTGAATTTTGTGATGAGATGTTTCTGCCCTGGAAAGCCTTTAAGAAATCATGGACTAAAGCCTGCGTCAAAACTCATCTTTTAGGCATTTGGCGATAGTGCAAGGCGTACTCAAATTTACCAAGACGTTTCATGCTTCGGACTTGCTGACAGCAGTGCACGGAATATTAGTAAACTCGTGATGAGGCTTTCCTGTCCTGGAAAGCCTTAAGGAGATCATTGACTCCTGTCTGCATCATACTTCATCTTAACATACTTCATCACTAAGGGCTTTGGAATAACCATAAAAGTAGTGCAATACGAGCACAAACCTACGAAGACGTTTCATGCTTCAGACTTGCTGATAGCAGTGCATGAAATCTTACTAGACAAGTAAACTTGTGATGAGATGTTTCTGTCCGGGAATGCCTTTAAGGAATCACTGACGAGTGCCTGCATCATACTTCATCATTAAGGAATTTGGCGATAGTACAAGACGTACGCAAACTTACTAAGACGTTTTGTGCTTCAGAATTGCCGACAGCAGTCCATGAAGTCCAATGATACCATTGATGAGATGTATCTGTCTGTGACAAATTGAATGAATCATGGACTAGTCATACTTAGTCCCTAAGGAGTGTTGGCAAACGAGACGTACACGAATTTACCAAACGTTTTATTGTTTCAGAATTGCCGACAGCAACGGGAAACGGGAAACGGGAAACGGGAGATGAGAAGTTTCTGTCCGGCAAAGCCTTTAAGGAGTCATTGACTAAAGTTTGCATCATAATTCATCTTTAAGGGGCTTGGCATTTAGATAGTGTAAGACGGACACAAACTTACCAAAACGCTCCTTTTTTCAGATTTGCCGACAGCAGTGCACGATGTCCAACTCGACTGAAGACGAGATATCTCTCTCTCTGACAGAGTGGGGCAGTCATTCAGTAATTTTGGCATAGCGTATGCTACACTACTTAGGGGGTGTAAGAAAAGCTATAGGGAGACGTACACAAACTTAGAAATGTGTTTCATGTTTCAGAATTGCCGACAGCAGTGCGTGAAGTCTAAGGAAACGGGAGACGAGATGTTTCTGTCAGGGAAAGCCTTTAAGGAGTGTAAAAAAGCAGAAATGACTTTGCAAGACGTACACAAACTTACCAAGACGTTTCATGTTTCAGAATTGCCGACAGCAGTGCGTGAAGTCTAAGGAAACGGGAGATGAGATGTTTCTGTCCGGCAAAGCCTTTAAGGAGTGGGAGGTATGCCTGATGAGTCTACAGGCACGAGGAGGGCGCAGAAGATAATCCACGTCATCGGACCAGCGGCTACAAAACGGAAGACTTAAGACGCTTAAATCATTCATCTGTTTTAGGATAATATCCATCTATATTTCATCATGGTTTTGTAGGAGAAGTGCAAGAAGGCAATAGCAACCCACTAAACAAGACGCTCAGTTTGTTGTAATACAAAATTCAATACTGAATCTGTGTGTTAGTATTCTATTCTACTTTTTCATCTTTTGCTCATTAATTCCTTTTTTCCTATTGCATTAAACATATTCTGCTTTAGCGCATATATTGAACGCAGTAGTTCACATAGGAAATTGACCTATCAATCACGGTAGAGCACAGGAGATAGGACGTGTTATTGTGTTCATTATAAGCATACCACATATGATAAATGTTTCTAGGTAACGTGAGAAAGGTGTAGAGCATTTGGCTTTTAGTTTCCAAAATGTATGAAACTTGGCATACATGTAGAACGTCAGAGCAATATCACCAGTAGTACAACATATCAAAAGCAAGAATTCCATTCATAACTTGCTAAACTGTTTTGCTACCAGGAAATTGTATTGCCTGAAAAAGTCATGAGACACTATGTACATCATGTTTTGCATTATTCGTATTTGTATCGTTGATAACATTTCATTATCACATCATTTTTATAATTTTCATTATCATTATATCATCCAATAAAGTATTAATACAACGAGTTCATGTACATATATACGTTAGGCCACTGATTGTATTTCAATCAAATCTTGAATTGTATCCTAAGTCATCTATAATATCAGTAAAAACTACATCGTTGGTATTATATTTTATGTAAAGTATTACTTTTTTTAGCATATGTCACCTCAGATGATCTGGGCACCATGGCTACAACATGCCTACACAGGGCGTCGAAGAATAAAAATGAATCTATGGCTGTCTCGTGCAGGACTGCTGCTTTTCTTTGTACTTCTGATGACAGCCATGCGTTTTCCCAGTGTCCCGAGTGTATTAAGGCTGACCCAAAGACGCTACGAATGTACCCTACCCTGAGGAATGGATGCTTCATTTCTATCCTACCTTTTTTTTCTTCGAACATCAATATATATCTTGCTTTCTTGGTCACAGAGATATAAGAAAGATGGAATGCCTATCGGAATTTCTTTTGAAAGAAGCAACAAGCCTAGCTTGGGATTAATTATGGACATAACCATAAATATATAAATATACAAAAAGCACATAAACTTAGATTGTATAAATCATTGTTACTTTATCAACTGTAAAGAAACGTTGGAAAGCATGTTTATGAACCTTCTCAGATCTTCGTGCAGGAATGCTGCTTTTCTCTGTACCTGTGATGACGGTCATATGTCTCCCTGTTCACAGTATCCCAAGTGTAATAAGACTGACGCACGGACGCTCCGACTCCCTCCGAGTCTATTCTACATTCATGATTAACATATTTTTAGCTTTCTTGGTCACAGAGATATAAGCAAGATGGAATACCTGTCGGAATTGCTTTTGAAAAAAGAAGAAATAAGCCTAGCATTGGAATGATCATAAGTATTATCATAAATATATAAACATACAAAAAGCTCGTAAACTTAGATTATGTCAATCATTCTCATTTGTTACTTTACCAACTGTGTAGATATATGTATAACTAGAAAGCATGTTTATGAACATTGACAATGATACCAAATTTGTGATAATCTGACATCCCGACAGGACGAACAGAGAGAGTTTGCTATATGAGTGAGAAATGTACCATCAAGCCCTGCAGAAACAGAGACAGGCGCCGACAGAGCAATTCTGAACTTTTAAGGTGCCCCACAAAAGCGTCATCATGGCAAATGAGGCATCATAAAAAATGATATGACACATTATGCTCATCACTGAAAAACAACGAACATATGATTAAAGGAAATCTTGGCACTTTTTCTTCTCCACCTCCTTACATACGTATCCCTCATTGTGCTTAACCGAAGATTTTACTATTATAATATTTGAAAATCGTTTTTACAGAAAAAAAGCTTTCTAATTATATATAATAGAATGTATTTGATTAATCATCCAAGGAGATATGATCGGCCAACATAGTAACGTTTCCGAACTTTTTATGCCAATTTTGTAAATATACGTAACCATTTAGGTTCCATGAAAACTTGTTATTGACAAAAGTTTAGGCCTATAACCTACAGTAGTTAAGGTTTCAGTACTTGAAAAAAGCCAAAGTTCTCCAGTACTTAAATGAGCGCCATATCACTGGGAGAAGGTTACTCATGCTCTAAGTACCTACTTGACCACTAATGGTCGCAATTCCGTTCTACAAACGAGAGGTGAATGTGATTCACGGGAAGTTTTTGGTATGGAAAACTGAACGAATCACGTGTTAATCATCCAGACGGCGCCACGGCGTCCAGGTAGTCAAGGCAACGGCTGACCATTATCACCGACAATGACCTCAATTGTTTCCTATTTCATGTTGCTGAACCGATTTGTCAATTCCCTAAATGCCACAAAGCTAAAACGGCGTACCCAATGCTACATATACACACTTACGTTTGATTTGTATGTATTAGTTTGACATGACGTGTCGCCATGTGCTGTCGAACTATCCTGTTATCATTGCCTATAAATTATGTTGTAGTTATTGAGTGTAGATAGGTCTCTAGACAGTACAATCAAGCGGATACCTCCTACTATTGGTAGGAAAAGTGTGGTGAGTTTTGTATGTTTATTCTTTATTTCGCAAAGGGAAAAATATAATAATCCATACATATATATAACTAATCAAAACACATGGTGCTGGGGAAAGTTGAGACCAATATGATCTATAAGACTACTTCGCCATTGTTTTATACAAAATGATTTACGGTAATGACTTTAAGTGTAGAAACAAAATATTAAATAAACAAAATAAACAAAATAAACAAAAGAGTTCTTCAACATGTTCACGGAGTGGCTCTGATCTTATAAACGAGACCTCTACATCAGGGCCCACCAACCTTCCCTTCAGCCGGGACGGGGGGCGGTTCCGACTTCCGACAACCTTTGACCCAGTGCTGACGTCACACGTACGTCATCACGTGACTACAGCACTTGGGTCAGATAGCTGATGAAGACCGGGTGACTCAGTTGAAAATTTTGGTGAGTGAAATTTCTTGAGTGTGAAAACAATTTGTTTCTCAATATAGAGACCTTTATTTATGTTTGATGAATAGATAAGAATGATTAAAGTTGTCCTTGTAATGTAGACATATTAGTAATGAAGAACACAATGTAATGATTACGTCAACAATCGAAAGACAGCAATATTTACATAATTTGAGACTCTCGCGTCCAACATGTTATCAACAGAGTGTTCACTAGTCAGTTAGTCCTGTTTCTTGTCCTATTAGGGAACATTTTATCAATATGTCAATTGGCTGCGATATTGGATACATGTATCAGTTTCAGATTCGTCCATGCATGCAATTTTGTAGTTTAGCTATAACCTGCTGTGAACGGCGTCTCACTGCTTATGACAAAGAAGTATGACAGGATATATTTCTGAATACAGCTGACACGAGTAACAAATTTAGTGGGAATTGCATCGTCAAAGCACAAATGGAGATGGGTCTATTACTGCGGCGAAATAAAAAAAGATGCCATTTGCGGCAAATTATGTGGCTTATGGTAATAATCCAGCGGATTCAAAGAATCTTGCCCGCATTATGAGGGTCATGCTTTATTAAAACGTCATAATGGAACTCGTAAAACCGGCTGGAATCGGTCTTAGACGCTGTCGTGGTTAGATTGAGTCTTCATTTTCTACATATGTTATTTACAACCTCATTCCACTAGGACGGCGACCTCGCCTCGCTTTCTCTGTGACCAAAAATTGACCAGAGCGCTCAACACATTTCGCAGACAAAGAACGTACCTTTTTACGCTTTGTGTGCTTTCAATCATACCTTTACATTTTGTAGAATATTCTAATTATGAAATCAAGTGTTAGACAGCAGCAGCGTAGGTCACAGCGAGGTCGAATGCCGGTAAGTCGAACATTTGGGTAGGTCTAAGTTTCCTTTGAAAATATATCACAGTAATTCTGCCTCAGAATAGACTTTACCAACGCGAATTAAAAATTTAGCTATGGGTAAACTCATTTCGTACCAAAAAGCACAATCATACGATTCCCTCAGTTATACCGTCCACGAAAAGTGGTTCGCTTGTCGAGTTAGGACCGACAATCTAAAAGAGCCGAACGGACTCCGAACAGGGCTTTAGTGACCCGGATAAAGCCATATCCCAATTATAAAGTTGTTGAACGAGTTTTACAGAACGCGCCATTTTGTAAACATGGAGGCTATGATAGTGATTTTGCCTGGTCTTTAACAATTCGTTAATGGCTACTGCAACTATATGGAGGTGGGGTGACGTTGGAGGATAGGCACAGGTGCGTAGCGTTCGTAGTTAAGTGTGGTGACCCTGCTTCTGGACGTGACAAAGACGCCGTGAGTTTGAGATCCTTATCGGTCTAAAAGATTCCGGTGTAAGACAAATTCCTGAGCTTGCCAAAAACTACATGAGAGGTCAGCTACTGCACCTGAGCACGACACTTTTGGGGAATTCTAGCATACTTGAGAGGAGTACTGTAAGTGCAGAACATTCTTCGTTCCAATAAATTTAAACATATACTGTACAATCATGTACATGTACATAGCGCCGGTGCGGCGTAATGGTTAGAGCGTTCGATTCAGAACCAGAGGTTCCGGGTTCGATAGTTTGCCATGCCCCGACGTTGTGCCCTTGGGAAATGCACTTAACACAGTATACCTGGCGATATACTAAGGGGAAAAGTGACGCTCACCGAACTTCCTCGGCTAATCTGTCAAAATGTCTGGAAAAAACACAAGCGGATTTCTGTGCGCTTATGTGCCAACATCAACACATTTGCCGCCGAAAACCATTATTGTTTTTGGGTACAGGCTTTGCCAAACTTTGGGTTTACTTCTACAGGGTCTGCAACACCTTTATTCATAGACTATAATTTCAAACCGTGTCCTTCGTCAGCAGTTTGAGAAATAGCCTGGAATCCAAACTTATTATAGCCCCCGAGTCTCCTATTTGCCGAGAGGAGCCTAGGGAGCTTTAATAGGTTCGGATTCCAGGCTAGCTTGAATAAAGATGGACGAGAGTGTGTCCATATTCCTGGCCGGGTTGGCAAGTTTCGTCCTCTCGCTGTGTATCTTTGCGGTGGCGCCAAGAATCCTCAGCCGCCTCTCCAAGCAGTACGGACAGCTGGAACCGGACAAAAAGATAGTCATTGACACTGAGTACGTTGTCATTTCTCTTCTGTGACATTTAATTTTGATTTCTCAATTCCGCTTTTTTTACCCTTTATCGTTTTAATTATGAACCCACTAATAAATGCTATATGATATACACGTTTTTTTTTACAAATCTGCAATATACATGTATATATTTATATATATATATCTAAGACAACGTGATAGTTGACTCAAGTTGTATATCATCATTTCATCCGTTCTCAGCTTCAAGTCTGTGATCATTAACACTGCCGTGGGAGCGGTCGGGGTTTATTCATTTGTCTTCGACCCAGAAATCTATCCACGTCGTGTCAGGTACTCATTTTGTGATGTTATTCATGTACTGATGTTCACATTGCACTGCAGCACAGGTGTCGCTGCTTATAGATGCGTTCCCAAACGCAAATTACATTTGTATGCTCAGTATTAACCAGTCAGAATTGCATTGAGGAAGGTAAAAGATGTCCGCCGAAACGTCGGTGGAATAAATCACTTGATTGTGTAAAAAGAGTCTGTTCGTTCAGTTATTAATTTACTGATTGAAAATATAAATGGCAAAATATTCGACCCTATGTATGAAAATACTGACATATTATATCGGTGCTAGATTATTTTCAAGAAAGGGTAATCAATGAAAACAACAAAATAGTTCATCATAGTCCTCACCACCACATTCAAACACTAGCACAACGCACTTAGTTAGTGCGGTAGTCCGTCTGCTTGCTTCTTTAGATCTATAATGGCTGCAGAGCTATTTCTTGCCGCATGGGGCGTTTCATTGAAGGGAATGACTAGCTTCTCCACTATCCTCCTCCATATCACTCTGTCCTCTGCCGCTCTCATCGCTTGCGATAACTTAAGTACTGTCCACTCTTCCAGAACAAGAGATAGCAAAGTGAGAAGTTCCACTGCAGTGCCGAAAAAAGCCGCTAGGGGGCCCAAAATTTAAACATTTTCTTGGTCTTATCAAGACCTACCCACATACCAAATATCAATGCAATCCATTCAGGTCTTTTTGAGTTATGCTGTTCATCCACACAGACACACACACATACATAAATACAAACGCTACCCAGGACATAACCTTCCCGGCGAATGTAAGAATTAAATGAATTTTCCTATGTTTAGGTACAACTGCCTCATCCTGCGCCACGGAATAGCTGGGTACCTGGGTTACACCCTTGCCGGTAGGTACACTGGCCTTTCCTATTGAAGCAAATACACGATTGTTGGAATTTCCAGTACAGGATTTGTTTCAATTTCAATTCTACCAAGATAGTTGAATCTTGTATAGGGTGTGTTTCTGTTACGCGTGAAGTGCCAGATGAATTCAGGGTCCATAAAGAGGCCCTGTCACTCTTTCACTCTTTGTATGAGAAATAAATAAACCATTATGATTACTATATCTGATGTTGCAGATGTGGTTCTGATGCTGCGGTATGAAGTTCTCGCCAGTAAGGTGTTTTTTGTGCACCATTTTGTGGGGACTCTCTGTGGACTGGCAGGATCGGTACGGAACAAAAACTAAGAAAATTGGGGACAGACCTGTAGTAAAGTATATCAAACGTTATCATGGTAAATCATTTGTGCATCTGTGTTGGAAGTAACCATATTACAATGCTAACCTTTCTTCGACATAAAGGTATATGATGGTCCTGAAGAAGGCGACGGTGGTCGTCGAAAAGTTGACCCTGTGTATACCTTAGTGTTGGAAGAGAGTTTAGCATATTATTATGAATTAAACATTCCTTAATGTTAACTTTTATTTTATTCTATTTTGGTCTGTGTGTGTGTGTGTGTGTGCGCGCGTTTGTGTGTGTGTGTGTGTGTGAGAGAGTGTGTGTGTGTGTGTGAGAGAGTGTGTGTGTGTGTGTACGTGTGTGTGTGTGTGTGTGTGTGCGCATTTGTGTGCGTGCGTGTGTGTGTGTATATGTATGTGTGTGTGTGTGTGTGTGCGCGTGTGTGTGTGTGTGTGTGTGTGTGTGTGGAGAAAACTTACGGATAGCTCCTATTCTTCAGATCTACACGTCAATCCCATGGATCATGTCGACGTTCCTGTACTATGAGGCCTCAACTCCCTTTGTGCATCTCAGGTACTAATATCATCATAAAGTATTAAGCAAAAACAGAAATTGCAAGGCTTACATACTCCAATACAACATTCAACCGTATTAATATCTACATTTCATGAATTGTCCATGCGAGGAGGGTCGAATTTTATCAACTTTTAAATGAACCTCGCTACTTACTTGTTATTTGATTAGGTCTCCTCATCATCTGAGTGGCCTGCGTCAAGGTTTCGTATTTTTTTCGTCTTTTTGAACCTCGCTACCCTTCATTAAAATGTTAAATTTATAACCTATTTCTTCGTTTTCTTCTTTTTCTTAAACGATTTTCGTTTATTTCTTTACAGATCCATATTAAGCAAGTTAGGCTGGAGGAAGACCAACCTGTACATAGTCAATGGGCTGCTACTGATGACTGTGTTTTTCCTGTGCCGAGTCGCCATCATCCCGGTCTACTGGAGAACCGTCTACCTGCTCTACACGGACGGGTCTTTCCCGCAGATAGACGCCTTTGTGTACTACCTCATGCTCTATGGGAGGGTGGTTTTTGACATGCTGAATGTTTATTGGTTCTCGCTAATGATAAAGGCATTCTGCATCATCGTGTGTCCGAAACGCAACAGCAGACTGCTTACGACATCAGATCAGACCAGTATAGAACAGAGTAAGAAGTCTTAGAAATTACAGCAAAAGTACAGCGACTTTCGTAAGTCTACTACAGCTATACATACACTACCAAAAATGCTTTTTCTTATTTTTCGTATTCTTCCTTTTTTTTTCTTGTACTAAGAAAATTTATCTTGCATCAAGCATATTATTCTATGTACAAGAATTTCAAAAAGTCAAGAGGATACAAATAAGGTAATCTATACACAAATGAATATTTATCTATCTATTTCTGTATTCTTTTACTAGGGTTACTTACTACTCTGTGGCTTGGCACTGATTTGTAGGGAGGCCTTAGGTACACATACACAAACAATGCACTGACATTTATTTAACAGAATATATGTGCGTCAAATAACAAAATCGTATCCATACTCATAGTCCATTTCGTGCCAGGTCGTAAGGATTGAAAATCAGGGGTCACACAGTTCTTTCGCACAGTGTTTTGAATGTTTGCATGAATGAACCGGTTATTTGAATAGATATGAGTAAATCAACAAGTCCAACAAATCATTTACACAATTTGCTCTAAGGTCTAGACATTCTTTGATATATTGACCTATTTGTATATAATAAGGGTTATCTCCCCCTAGAATATAGTCTTTTATAGCTTCTTAAAGATACATCTTAAGGTCACCATTAGACGCCGCTCAAAAGGGTGTCGGAGTTAAGGGTTACTTAGATACGAACTGAGGAAGAGAGATGGCAGGGAAGGCGTGACGTCACATAATTCAAACGATGCAATGTGGTATTACTGTGTGTATCAATGTGGTAGAATATAATCAATTGCTGAATAAAACACAACGGCTCTTTGTCTCGCAAAGACACGGATAAAGACAAGAGCGGATTAGCTTTTAAAAGGACTAATAGAACGATAACTATTGTCTACATGGAGAAACCTAAAACATATAAAAAAAGAAAAAGCTTATATTGGTAAGTTCAAGTATTGCTCTTCATTCGGGTTCTTGTATCTATAGATTTGGCTATTAAAATGTTCCACTACACTTTTAAATTACATACAGTTATTATCAACTGTTTAAGGTTCTATGGTGGGTCCTTTCTTCGTTTTAACACCCCCTACCAGCACAATAAAGATGCATCGAAGACTTCTCGAGTTATGCTGATCACACACACGCAATTCAATATCATAACATTTCGAGAAAGGTAACGGAATCAAAGGATCTATATCTGTATCGCATCATGGTGCTCTGCCTTAGGACGGATCAGCTTACCAACAAAGTAACGCATCATCTTACAGAACCAGAATACGTTCAGCACGTCAAAAAAGACCCGTCCGTACAGCATAACGTAGAAAACCGGCCGGTCGATATCCGGGAAGGAACCCTGAGTGTAGAAGGTGTAGACGGTTCTCCAGTAGAACGGGATGATGGCAACACGGCACAGGAAGAACACTGACGTCATCAGAACTCCGTTTACGGTATACAGGAGGCTCGTCTTCTCACTAAGTAAGTTCAGAAGAATTCTGCAAAACAGATATAATGTTTATGATTATTTGTGTTGTTTTGTTTCTTCTTTGATATTATTTGAGCTTCTGAATGTCCAGCTATGCTTTATGCTGCGGTTTTCTGGTTGAATAGCCAGTACTTTCGCATGTTTTCAATATCATTCTTGAGTGACGGCGATTACATATACAAATTCAATCTCAACTCTTCCAGATTCAACCGCATGTTTTATGATGACGATATATTGTTATATATGCATGGCTGTTTTTGATTCCTATGGTTTTGTAATTATGATTATACATTGTATTCTTTGTTCTACGTAGTGTATTCTAATGTATATTGTAATGATTTTTTACTCCATTTATCATAGGTAATGTATAGAAGTTGTACGTTCGTCTGCATTTTTGTGGATCAGCCATAACCAGTGAGAGCTGCCTAGGCTGAACAAGCATAATGACTTGTTCTCATTGTCACTAAGTACAGATACAGATATATAAGCAGCCTATCTTGGCTGATAATGTACATCCGACACAATCACGTGGGAGCAAACACCCAACCACAGACCGAGTGCAAAGTTCACACGTGCCCTTATAAGTACCTTGTGTGCACAAAAGGACCGGAGGCTTCGTACAGCATGAATGACGTCACGATCCACGGAGCAGAGGTCCAGAACTGGGTGGATGGATGGATGGATTTATTAATTTAGCACACATCAATAAACAACTGAAAACAATACTAATATCATAATTGCTTGCTTGCTTACTTGCTTATGTCGAGACTGGACGGTCTCGAGTCGTGATGGCAGTCCATATCATAATACAGATGTGCAAGGGTGCCTGAAAGCTTGCACGCTTATATGTTGGCCGCCAAGGTAACAATGAGTACAGCATGAATAAAATCAACCAAATTAAGTAATGAATATTACATAATAAGAATATCAATCCAAAGAATGCATGAATAAATGAATGAATGAATGAATGGATGGATGAATGGATGAATGGATAAATGAATAATTGAATGGATGAATGAATGAGTGAATAATTGAATGAATGAATGAATGATTGAATGAGCTGTTAACATAAAATTCAATGCAGTCGGAAGCACATGATCTACTTTCTTTGTGACCTCTAAATTCTGAATAGTCACAAAATCACAAATTTTCTAATAAGCTGAGCTACAAGCTTATAAAACAAACAAACAAACAAACAAGCTAGAACAAGAGTCTTAGCAGGTAAATCCGGAACCGAGGATAGAATTCATCACGATGTCTGCAGCCAACAATCATATTCGGTTCCATCGATTCGTTGTTTTGAAAATGCCATTTTTCGAACTTTCCGACAGTTTTTTTTTCTTTTAGGCTACACCAAGTAATTTTTATGGATGACGTTCTTTGGAGACCCTAAATCTAATGCGAGAGCGCGAAAAAAAACAAGAAGGGCCGAAAAAAACAAGATACCTAGATTTGAAATATAATAGTCGACGACACATGTTAGGACACAAATTGAATGAGAGAACACAGTGTAACAACTAACAATTCTTTTATTCATCATGAAAAAGCAATAATTTGAATAAATCAGTTGAAGTTGAACAGCAGTTGTTGTCCTGTCCTGTTTCTTTCGATTTGCAGCACTGTCGTAACTCTTTGATCATAGTTACAGGAAGCGGAGATTCTTGTTTTTTTTCTGGGAACAGACCAAAATCAATGCGCGCGCGGACGTCATCCATAAAAATTACTTGGTGTAGCCTTAAAATGAATCCATCCAGGGTCTCTTGACTTGTAGTGGTATCGTCCAAGATGGCGGACGCTTCGTTTTAGGGGTCGTTCTAACTCTCAGTAAAACAGAGTTTCTAGCCCACTAAAACACTGTTGGAGGACTTACGTGCGAAGTGGAAAGAGACAAGAACCGAGGGAGTGCAGAAGAACTCATTAGACTCTGGAAAACGGGCCGAGTGCCGAAGAAACAGGACCGACGCGAGAGGTGTGCAGCGCCCCCCTCCCCATCGGCGTGACGCTGTACTCAGCCCAGTACCATCAACGGGCCCGGTGAGTATCTAGTACTTGTTTCCGAAACATTAGCTAGAGCAAAAGACGTTTAGTATACCTTGATTTTTATATCCGTAACACGTGTACTGCCGAGTATTCTTTGTTTTACAGGGCGGAAGGAAGCCAACCTAGGGGGCCTTGTCCGAAGGACGCCAGCTGCAGCGGCCTGCCAGCGCTCAGAGAAGACCAGACATGGAGGATGAGCGGACTGAGGAGCAGTGGAACGCGTATCCAGACATAGAGGACGAGGAGCTGGAAGGCTCAGGAACATGGCTGAAGGGGATGGAGGACATCTCCTTCGATGACGACCCGGAGACACCAAGACAGGTCCTGCAACTGGTGAGGAGCCACATTGCAGGACTGGACAGGTGTACAGCAAAGAATAAGGTCCTCGCAGCCAGCAACGACGATGAACATATCCTGAACCATACAAGAGAGGCGCTGATTGCTATTGCCAGACGAGAGAGGCCCGGTTGTCCTCAGGGACAGCCCAAGAAGAGAACCTTCAGGGCCAACACCGAGCCGGTCGCTAACAGGTTAGCAGAGGATGTGTGTACTTTATTCCAGTTCATAGAGGGGGAAAGAAACCTGGCGGAAGTAAAGAAAATATTCCCCCATGGAACACAGCACAGTACATGGAAGAGCCCAGCAATCACACGAAGCAGAACTCTGAATCCAATACTAGAACTAGGAGAAAATGAAGAGGATAATGACGTCGTAGCCAAGATACTGGCAGAAAATGCAAGTCTGAGAGAGGTACTGAAGAAGGAGGTGAAGGAATTGAAAGGGAAAATCGAGAGCTTGAACAACAAGCTAAGACGCCATGAGGAAGCCAGAGATGATGTAACAGAACACTGGGACAGACATCAAAAGAGTACCCAGGAGGAAATAGCAGCGCTTAAAGGATCACAACTTGTGATTACAGAAGAGATGGAGGGCATGAAATCAAAGCTGAAGAAGTCTGAAACCACCCAGATGAGAATGCAGACAACAGTTGCAACCCACAACAACAAGATCAACTCAGTAGAAACAGAGCTCCAGGCTCTACAAGGCTTCTCTAAGAAAGCTGACACAGACAAAGAGGCAAAGATGGGCAAAATTACAACATATGTACAGAATCTGGCACACTCACTTGAAGAAAGATTGAGAGAGCAAGAGTACGCCCTGTCAAGGACACACCAAATGGTACAAGAGATAAGGGCCAGGTGCAAAGATCTCGAGACCTCAAGTGCTGTATGTGTCACAAGTGAAACAGCAGACCACATCTTGAGAAATGGAGACAACAGCAACCAAACTGGTGGAGACAACAAGAGACTTGGTACAGGGGTTAGACTTGTGAAACATACTGAGGAGCCCTCGACCACAACACAGGGAGATACAATAACCTCATACCTGCAATCTGCACGCCATGAGCAACGGGGCTCAAACAGCCCAACAGAGAGGCAGGGAAACCAACAGGGCAAAGAAAAGCAGAATGAGACAAGGCGGTCTAGAGATGGAAATGAGACTGAAAGCGAGAGTGGGGAGAAGAGTACCAGAAGTAATGACCATGCTGGCGAAACCAATGTTATCAATTTAGATCCCAGCCCAAGAGGAAACACTGATTCAAGGGGCATAAGAGGAAGAGACAGAACAACAGATATGAAGGCTACATGCAGAACCCCTGACTCGCCAAGCAGCACAGATGAGGGGAGTAATACATGGCCACTGACAGCCAAGAAGGGCCTAGGACAGATTTATACAGGAAGTCAAAGTGTGAGTACAGGTACAGGGGACAGAAACAAGGCAGAGAGCCCAAAACCACAGAGAGACCCGTCAAGACTGAGAAGTAGTCCACAAGGAACAAGGAGACTGGAATGCACACAGAACAAGACATACAAGGAAGCAGTGATGACACATGTGCAGCAAGAGTACTCCCCTATAAGGAAAAAGAGACCAAGTCGTTCACCACATTCGTTAACATGCCCTACCAGAACCCAACAATACAGTAACGAACACAGAAGGCTACAGACAGGGAGGAACAACATCAACTGTGCAGACAGCCACACTGACTTCTCAGATTTTGTGGGTATTGGGAGAAACCGAGTGCGGAGAAAGAGGTTCTTCCTGGGCTACATGAAGAAGACAGAAGCAGAGAGCCTTCAGAGCATGATACACAAGTATGCTCAGAGTAAAGGAGTACAATTATCGTTTGTGAGAGTCATGAATAGTAGACAAAAAGACATAGCGTTTGCCAGAATCAATGTTCTACTGCACCAGGCACATATGGTGGTGAAGGAAGACTTTTGGCCCGATGGGGTCAAATGTCGTGAATGGATGTCAGAGAAGAGGTACAAAAGCAAGGGTGACAACACTGAGGGTGGTGGTGAGAGAAACCAAGCAACAAGAAGCAGTCCTTTGACAGGGCCAACAGACTCAGAGGTCACACAATGATTGCCACTACTACAGCAGACCCATCTAAAGAGCTAACAGTTGGCTGCTATAATGCCAGAGGACTAGTGACAGCACTGCCATTCATAAGGAAACAGCTGGCTCATATAGACATCCTTGCAGTTACCGAACACTGGCTATACCAAGATGCACTACCAGAACTTGACAAAGTAATGAATAGCCACAGAGGGTGGGGGAGAGCAGATAACCGGCTAAAGGAATTCAAACATACCACAGGTTGGAGAAGAGGGCAAGGTGGAGTTGCCTTACTGTGGAAGGAAAGTATTGATTATGCAGTACACAAACTGGAAGATGGCAATGACAGGATTATTGGAGTGAGAGTTAGACTCCAAAGCGGCCAGAAAATCTTTGTCTTTGCAGCCTATATGCCACATAGTGGCTTGGCAATAGACAACTACAGAGAGCATTTAGACATTATGACAGAACTATACAGAAAGTATGAAAATGAAGGTGAAGTGATCTTTGTCGGAGATTTTAACGCAGACCTCGGCGAACAGGGAGGCCCAAGGGGCAGAGGTCAGCCATCCAAACTGGGCAAAGAACTATGGGGCACACTAGATGAACTGGACTTGTTTTCCCTGAACTTGAGCCATCTCTGCAAGGGACCACTCCATACCTTTCAAGCTAATGGAGACAAACACTTGTCCACGATAGACCACATCCTCATACCTTACTCTCTGTTAACAGAAGCAGTCTCATGCAAAGTGATTGGAGATTGCAGCCTCAACTTATCAGATCATAGCCCCATAGTTGCCTCATTCGTCAACAAGCCAAATGAGTTCAAAGAAACAGTGATCAGACCAAAACTCAACTGGCATAGAGATGGAGACCAGACACTCAAAGAGGCTTACAAAAAAAAGAGTGAGTGAGAGGCTAGAATCGAATAGTGCTCCAGCCACATGGTCAGCAGGGTCCATAGAGAAAGATCTTGATACAATAACAACAATACTGAGAACAACAGGAGAAGAAGTGATACCCGCAAATAAGTGTAAGAAACATCAGAAACCCTACTGGTCACCAACGCTGACAGAAGCTCACCAGCAACAAGTGAGCGCTTGGATGCAATGGAAAGAAGGGGGAAAACCAAGGGAGAAAGAGAACCAACTGTACAAGGCTTACAAAGAGAGGAAGAACCAGTTCAGGTCAGAACTGAGGAAAGCAAAGCTCTTACAAGAAGCCAAACAGAATGAAGAGCTGGCAGCCCTAGCAGCATCTAACGACAAAGAGTTCTGGAAAAAGATCAGACAGAGAAAGGGCAGAACCAACAGGCCTCAAGCAGTAAAAGTGGGGGAACAAGTCATCAACAATCCCAGTCAAGTGAGAGAAACTTGGGCAAGACACTTTGAGACACTGGGCAACGAACAAGAAGAGGAAGCCATGCGCTTTGATGAAATACACAAGAACCAAATCACAGAAGAGGTAGCCAAGATGGAAGAAGAAAGCTACAGCAACCTGGAAGGGATACTGGAAGAACCCTTCTCCCCACAAGAGGTAGCCTCTGTTTGCAAGGGTTTGAATAATGGAAAGAGTGGAGGCAAAGATGGCCTGGTATACGAGCACATCAAGTATGGAGGTGAGGCATTGTGGGCCCGTTTGACAGGGCTGTTCAATGCAATAAGAGAGAAGGAACACATCCCAAAGGCCTTTAAAAAAGGACTGAAGATACCCCTCCTCAAACAAGGTAAAACCAACAAAACAGACATGGACTCACACCGGGGTGTGACACTGTTACCTGTCATTTCCAAAGTATGGGAGAGGACATTGTTTAACAGATGGAGTCCTTGGCTCCATGATAGAGGTATACCTCACCAACTCCAGAGTGGGGGACAAGTTGGATGCAGCAACATCACTACCGCTTTCATCGTGAGAGAAGTGACCAACCACTACATGGAAAGAGGGAGCCTAGTATACGGTTGCTTCCTCGATACAAAGAAAGCTTACGACACAGTCTGGCTGGAGGGAATGTTGTTTAAAATGTACAAGAAAGGAGTAAATGGCAGACTATGGAGACTCCTCAAGCTCATGCACACAGGTTGTACATATTCGGTCCTGCTGAATGGAGGTGTTTCCAGAGAATTCAGCACTTCAAGAGGTGTGAACCAAGGAGGTGTACTGTCCCTTACCTGCTATCTACTAGCAACAGATGATGTGCACGACGAACTACAGCTACAGTCGGGTGGAGTGAGCATAGGAGGGATCAGTTGTGCTTCACCTGCCTTAGCGGATGACATATGTCTGCTGGCGAGCACACAGGCAGGTCTGCAGAGAATGATCGACACTATGGGACATTATGGAAGAAAATGGAGGTTTGAATTTGCACCAGGAAAAAGTAAATGCATCGTCTTTGGGCAGACAACTAGCAGCCAAAATGTGGCCTGTGATACAACCACATGGAAAATGGGAACAAGTTCTATACCAGAGACAGCTACAGTAACGCATGTTGGAGTACAACACTCTGCCAACATGTTATCTAAAGAACCCATTGAGGCGGCATGCAGAAAAGGGAAGGGAAAGATTAGTGCGATTTTGACAACAGGCTCTGAAGGACAACATCCCAACCCTTTAATCTACAAGACCCTGTACAACACATTGGTCATTCCCAGCATGCTGCATGGCTGCGAATTTTGGGACCCTTCAAATAGTGATCTACTCAAACTAGAGAGAGTGCACAGAAGGGGAGCAAAAAACATGCAAGGCATGCACTTTCAGACAGAGACGACAGCGTGTCTAAGTGCAATAGGAATGACAAGTCTGAAGTCAATTCTAGACAAGTGTAAACTCTGCCTTTTCGGAAAGCTTGTCAGTCTGCAAAACACTGTACTTGCAAAGAGAGTGTTCCTCCTCAGGCTGTACTCCTACATCCTAGCAAAACCAGGCAGTAAGACAAGAGGATTTGTGAACGAGTGTTTTGAAGTTGCTAAGGAATATGGCCTGGTGGAGTGGCTGGAAGGATACTGGTTGACAACAGACTTCCCTACAGTAAATGCATGGAAACATCTAGTGAAGACGACAATACAGACACAAGAGAGTGAGAGGTGGAGGGCGAGCACAGCGTCCCAAACCAACTGCCACAGGTTCTACAGAGTCCACCAGACAAACAACAAACCCCACAAGTTATGGACACTAGCAAGACAACAGCCAGAGTACCAGAGAGACCTTAAGAACCTCATACTTCTCAGTACCATCCCAATCAGACACACCGTAAAAACATGTCCAACCTGCCATGACCCTACAGAAGACTTGGTCGGTCATCTAGTCACCAGATGTTCCACTTTTAACCACTTACGACAAACCCTGGCAGAAGAAATAGCAAACATTCTGGGAGTAAGAGTCATGGTAAAAGTACACGAACAACCAGACGAGAGATTCACAGAGGTCATGCTGGGTGCCGAGATAGTAGAAGAAGTTGTGGAACCAGCTGTGTGGAGCGCCTTCATCACAACAACAGCCAGATTGCTCCGCCCTCTGGCAGCCATGGCATTAAAGCACGCCACCTGGAAAGAGAGGCAAAACTGCAGCACGGGGGAAGGAGAATAGAGCACACGAGAGCTGAGTACATACATAGTATGTAAGCACATACGGGAGAAGAAGAAAGAGCTGGACTTTAACCACCCAAGAAAAGCTACAACACAGTCTTGGCAGAAGCTAGGCTGCGAGTTAAACACGCGAGCTGTGGAGAACTGAGCTGTGTGGATTCACAAGGAGTTGTAGAGAATGATGCAGAGACAATGAACTTTGAAAGTGAAACACTAAAGACTTTAAAGAACTCTGAGAGTTATTTGTACAATACACAGAAACAGTTTTTTATAGGTATGATATGATAGATCTGATCGAATGTTTGTTTTTTAATGTCCCAATGGTCATCAGTAGACTAGACGTGTGGGGCATGGGATACCCCTGGCAGGTTCGTTCACCTGGCCTCTGAGAGATTGTAAATATGAGTACGGAATAACAACAATATAAGAATATAATTATTTTATAAAACAGGATCGCTATGTACCACATGTTAAGTGTCATGGCATCCCCTTTGTAAATACTTCAACTATGCATCGCTCTCCCAAGGGAGGAATAAAGTACAAGAAAGAAAGAAATGAATGAATGAATGATTGAATGAGCTGTTAACATAAAATTCAATGCAGTCGGAAGCACATGATCTACTTTCTTTGTGACCTCTAAATTCTGAATAGTCACAAAATCACAAATTTTCTAATAAGCTGAGCTACAAGCTTATAAAACAAACAAACAAACAAACAAGCTAGAACAAGAGTCTTAGCAGGTAAATCCGGAACCGAGGATAGAATTCATCACGATGTCTGCAGCCAACAATCATATTCGGTTCCATCGATTCGTTGTTTTGAAAATGCCATTTTTCGAACTTTCCGACAGTTTTTTTTTCTTTTAGGCTACACCAAGTAATTTTTATGGATGACGTTCTTTGGAGACCCTAAATCTAATGCGAGAGCGCGAAAAAAAACAAGAAGGGCCGAAAAAAACAAGATACCTAGATTTGAAATATAATAGTCGACGACACATGTTAGGACACAAATTGAATGAGAGAACACAGTGTAACAACTAACAATTCTTTTATTCATCATGAAAAAGCAATAATTTGAATAAATCAGTTGAAGTTGAACAGCAGTTGTTGTCCTGTCCTGTTTCTTTCGATTTGCAGCACTGTCGTAACTCTTTGATCATAGTTACAGGAAGCGGAGATTCTTGTTTTTTTTCTGGGAACAGACCAAAATCAATGCGCGCGCGGACGTCATCCATAAAAATTACTTGGTGTAGCCTTAAAATGAATCCATCCAGGGTCTCTTGAAACAGAACTGATCTACGCAGATACGTACGATTCCGGCAGGATGACTGATTGCCGTGATCGCATGGTGTAACAGCAGCAGTTTAGTAGCCAAATGTCGGTGAGGAATCATCATTAAAAAGTCTGTAAAAATCACCTTTATTAAATCAGGACCCCTATCGCTCAATGTTGGCTCTCGCGAAGGGGCCCTGATCTTCAGCGCCGGTAGACATGGTTCTGGTGACGTTACTGACAGTTGCTCATGAATAGTTAATGAGCCATCCTTATTTGGCGGTTAATTTCTTCTGAATCTAAAGTAACGATGTTAGACGTAGCCTGATTGGCTGATAGCTCCCAGCGTTCTTTGCGCTTTTGTGCCAGATGAGGGGAAGTAAGCCCTCTGATTGGCTGAAGCTGTTTTGGTGGTGACGTCACCACAATCATGTCTACCGGCGCTGAAGATCAGGGCCCCTTCGCAAGAGCCAACGTGGAGCGATAGGGGTCCTGATCTAATTAGGGTGGCAAAAATAAGACATGGTTATTATACATACATAGTATTAGTTACATACATAATTATAACCCTTAAACGAGGATTTTTCGTTCAATGAAGTTAAATCTTAAAGCGTTAGCAATGTATAGTTAGATTAGGTGATTCTGTTGTTTTTTAATTTAGGCCACAATTAGTAACTTCTATGGTTTCGCCTGATTAGAAAAGTCTTTGCACATATGACTGCAACCGTTCTTTTAAGCTATTTAATGAGGATAACAGTAGTTGATGACAACGAGTTCCATTCTAATATATGGTTCTCGAAAAATATGCATTTTTGAACACATTAATTCTTGGTTGATAACTCGGTACTTAGTTGATACTAAAGGCATGACTATTTCTAGTCCTTTTCTGAGAGCAGAATGTTATACACTGTGCATTACCTGCGAGTGTGTACGCCAAACCTGCCGCTGTCACCTGTCTCAGGGCGACGCAGTTGTATCTAGAAATAATAGCATATACATGCATAACATACATACATAGATAAAAAAATAGTCATACTTTAAAGCATTCACAAAGCTTAGTATGTACATAAAAGTAGACCTGTATACGAAGTCTTTTTTTATATGAAACAAGTCTACAGAATAGAGACAAAGAGGTGAATACAACCGCATAAAATCGAAATACTATTTGCATTTACATTTTGAAATAAAACTCGAGTGTTGATATTGTTACAATAGACGCTTTTGGTTAGGGTACTGGTAAGGGTTAGGGTTAAGAGACACGGGTTAAGGGATGGCTTAGCACCCCCACCCCCCCCCCCCCCACCCCCCCACATCCCGCTCTCACTGGGAGCGGCGTCACTGCGGCCGATCGAATTGACAAAGCACTCAATGATTCTTTTTAAACTTTGTGTGTTTTGTTGTCTTTTTGGTTATACTTCTACGTTTTGAATGATATTCCCATTACAACTTCAAGGGTAACACAACTCCAGTTTAGGACGCAGCGACGCCGCCAGCGTGCCGCGGGTCCAGTGAAAAGGGGGCTTTAGGGTTAGTGTACGGGTTAAGTGTGGGTTAGAATTAAGGGTTACTATGGTTACCTGAGGCAGGTTGGGTACACTTCCGGATCGAAGAAAAACACATAACTTGACACCGACCCCAGGATACCGGTGATGACGCCAGACATGAGTCTGAAGAATTTTAAACACGTTTTTGAGATAGGAACGGAGGTGTACATATTGATGGTGATAATGGTGAATATTAGTAGTAAACCAGACATATAACCATCGGTATGAAGCTCCGCGATTGGCTTCAACATGTTACAAATAGCAAAATATGGATGAGTTATTAATGAATTTCTAAAAAAAAAAGGTCATCAGCTATACATGAGTAGCAATGGTAAAGAACTTGGAACAAATGAGAAGGCGTAATGGTAGACAATCCTTGTTGGGATGTCCATCACGGTGATGATAATAATAATAGAATGAAATAAAATGATTGCATCAATTACGTACGAGTTGTCGGCAAGAACTCTCTTCTTCGGCTCCAGTTTCCCGTACTGCTCCGACAGGAGGCCGAGGATTCTCGGTGCCGCACCGAAAACACAAAAGGCGAGGACGAAGTTGGCGAGTCCGGCCAGGAATATGGACATGTAGTCTTCCATCGCTGGTCCTGATGTAGGGGATGTTTTGAATGGGTTGATGTCCCGAAATATGATTCAGCTTAAAAACAAAATGTTGATATGATGATCAAAACATTTGGTGGCATCAAAAAGTCAATTCTAACAAAAAAACATATGAGTCAAAACAATCGCTTATGTACTTTTCAGAAATGTGGTCATAAAATGATACGACACATAAAGAGAAGGTTACCCTTAGTTGGTCCTATGTTGTAACAAAAAGTATGATTTAATTGAAAAACGTACAATAGTAGTAATGAATTTATGTTTGTATGTGTAGGTCCCGGCTTGGTAATGCAATCTAAGTATAAGTCTGGTATCTGTTGTCTAAAGCAACAATTCTTGTCAGTATATTCAGTATAGTCAGGTATTGGTTGTCTAAGCGACTGGTAATGTCAAATAACCTAGAATTAATCGCTTAGTAACGATCGCCATATATTTTTGCCACTACTTTTGGTAAATCCCAATTTCCTTGCAGCGTGGGACCACTGCTTTAGACAGATGAATTGGCACAAGTGGGGGACAAGGGTCATTACAGTAGAAAATATTTAACAGATATCTAATTTAAAGGCTCTTCGGCAAACACAATGCGATATGCTAAAGATCTAACGGTAATCTACAACAAACACAATGGCAAATTTGTTTACCTTTAAACATTTTATGGCTTCTGTAACGTTATGTTTGTGATAATCTAAAATAACATTAGTAGTAGTAGTTTATTCACCGTTTAATCTTGATTCAGGAATAATACAACCAAAATGTTTATATTATTGGTTACAATGAGACAAGTGGGCCGACTTAGACATAGTCAGGTAAGCAAACATATCTAAGTATAATGCATTTTACAGCAAGCTTTGTTAAAGTTTTTGGTGGAGAATGCACGCCGTCCAATTTATCACATATAGACGTTCAATGATCCATACCTGCTAATGCATTTATGATGAACAGATTAGCTCTGAACTACAACAGGATTCAGTCTGCCATGAAAGTTGGGAAAAATGCTTTATATTCCTACATTTTTTAAACATCTTTATAATCTTTAATGGCTAGTTTTGACATTGGCTGAGGACAGAAAACTATTATAGCACATAGTAAATCTAATAGAAAAAACCTTGTGTAGTTTTGAAGACACAGCCCTCTGCCGAGCGACCTAAATACTTTGTACCTCCACAGAGCAGCGTAAACAAATGGCCTGGTCACAGAGTAACCAGTTCTTATCATTGTGTACATCATCCCTGAATAACACCACATTGTCCTGAGGTTTATAGAATAAACATTAGAGCTTTTCAACAACAAAACTCCGCATGAATTTCATCAATGCTAATGTTATAACAGTATCACCATTCAACACAAAAAAACAGTATTCTTCAAACTGAATTTTAAACAGCCTTCGGTAAACTGCAATTTATGCATGAATGGGTGATCCCTAAATAAGAGCAAATTTCGAGCAACATCAGCCCCCCACGTAAAAATATTGAGAGGTTCACTTCGCACTGCCTACTAAGTGTAGCCTGGGTGCCATACTACATTACTACCGGGTCTCCTGCAGTCTCTAAATCTTTTCCAGGGCAGCGAAAGCAGGCGCCTCGGTATCAATCTAGGATGGCACCTAGGCTAAACTAAGTCGTGCACGCACGAGAATATGATGTAACTGTTGTCGTCCTCCGTGTTGGATGACAGCGCCCGGCGGGCGAAGTGAGCGCAGTAAGAGTCAGTTTGCAAAAGTGTGTTTGGTGTTTCTCTATCTAAAAGACAGGATGGTGGCATACTTATGATATTGATGTAAATGGCGAGGGGTTTTGTTGTTGAAAAGCTCTAATATATGTTATATAAACATCGGGACAATGTGGTGTTATTCCGGGCTGATGTACACAGCGACAAGAGATCATAAGATCTGGTTACTCAGTGACCAGGCCGTTTGTTTAAGCTGCTCTGTTGAGGTACAAAGTATTTGGGTCGCACGGCAGAAGGCTGTGGCTTCAAATTATCTCAGGTGTGTTTTATCATGTTTACTACTTTCTTCGTTAGTTGTGTTCTTAACCAATCTCATAACTAGCCGATAAAAACATTATAAATGTACGAAATTGTAAACATATGAAGCATTTCGCGGTTTTTCCCAGCTTTCACGGCAGAATGAATTATGTTGATCTTTAGAACTTACCTGATTGTCCTAAATGCGCTGATAAGTACGCATCAATAAACGTCTAGAGACAAAACTCTGACAGTGCACTCAATGTCGTAAGAATGAAGGTATGGTATAAACGAGGGTTCAAAACTTGCTCTGAAGTCATATTGCTTAGATAATGTTTGCTTACCTTAATAGGTTATGTCCCAACAGTCCTCCTGTATCAGTGCAACCAATGATGAATTGGGGTCTATTGAAGATCATATGCGTTTAAAAAACCTATTCTTTAAACAAGATGAGTCGGCAATTTCCAAGCCAAGGGTTTGTCGGGGTTACCTAATTTGCATCCTGCTTCTTATTTCCTGTAATATTGTAGGACCACAGGAAGAATATCTGATTAAAATTGAAGCTAGCTGAGGACCTAAATAGAGTACAAAAATGCTATTTAAACCTTTTACGGCAAGGTTGGGTCTCTATATATGATCATTTCTGAAAAGTTTTACATTTTTTTCTGTTAGAATTGACTTTTTGATGCCACCAAATATGTTGATCATCAAATCACCATCTTACTTTTAAACCAAAATATATTTCAGGAAATCAGACCATTCCAAACATCCCCTACATCAGGACCAACGATGGAAGACTACATGTCCATATTCCTGGCCGGACTCGCCACCTTCGTCCTTGCCTTTTGTGTTTTCGGTGCGGCACCGAAAATCCTCGGCCTCCTGTCGGAGCAGTACGGAAAACTGGAGCCGAAGAAGAGAATTCTCGCTGACAACACGTACGATGTCAATGCAATTATTTTATATATCTAATGTCGGTCTGTTTGCTTTGTAGGTAGCAAGTTTTATCTGTGCAAGTTATAATGTTCGTCCATGATACTCATATACAAAAAATGACTATCAAAAGATAGCTGAACATTTTATTAATTGTAACAAATCATTGATTTCATTTTATTTTCTATTTTCTATTATTAGTCAATGAAATATCTAAACTTTCCTTAAACGTTCTGGTTGGGTAGAAAGGTCTAGTCTAACCAGTCAATCATTTTCGAAGTCTTCAAAATAATCAGTGGGACGTCATACCTATGCTTGTTTGCCAGTTTTACTATTAATGTTTACCACCAATATGTGGGCTACAATTTTGATCTCAACCCGTCTTCAGACTCATGTCCGGCGTCATCACCGCGTTCCTGGGATCTTTAGGGAGTTATGTATTATTTTTAGAACCGGAAGTGTACCCAACCCAACTCAGGTAAAACATCAGCAGCCCTCAATCTTGTAACCCTAACCCATACACAAACTTTAACTTATTCTATAAGTCTAACCCTTAAAGTATCTAGTAACAATAGTAATATTCGCATTTCATTTCAGAATACAAATGCAAAGAATATGTAAATTCTTTTGGATTAACTATTGCGTCTTTGTTGCCGTAGACTCTAGGAAAGTCCCTATATTTATTTCAAAAGACTCGTACTAAAATATACTGTGTACCATGAAGCATTTCAGTTAGTAAATGTTGTTCAAATTCTAACATCCATCTGCAGGTACAACTGTGTCCTTCTGAAACAGGGAATAGCGGCCGGCATGGCTTACATACTTGCAGGTGATGTTATTCATGTCCGAATGTCAAAACAAAAACACCCACTGCAGTTCTTAACAAGCCGCTAGGGGGCCCAAATTTACAGAACTTACTTTCTGTGGCATGAACTATCTACCACACAAAAATCATGACCATAGCACTTTCAGAAAATATGCCTCCAAATTTTGAAGCTCTGTTGCAGTACCTTAGGTGCCCGCTAGAAGGCCCATTATCGAACTTGACCTTCCTTTCTGTAAACCCTACCCATCCACTAGATATCATACAGATCCATCAACAGCTTCTCGAGTTATGCTGGCGACATACAAATACACATCCACACAAAGCCCGCTGCAGTACCGACGGAAAACACAAGGGGAACCATTTTTAAACTTGGCCTCTGTTTCCACAACATCTGCACACCTGCAAAAAATCATGAAGATCCATCTACGTTTCCGTCACTTTTTTTGCCTACATACAAACACAAAAAAATGCAAAGTCCGCTGCAGTACTGTTGAAAAACGCGAGGTGAACCATTTTCGAACTTGACCTTCCTTTGCACAACCACTACACACCTACCGAAAATCATAAAGATTCATTGAAGCTTTCTTGAGTTATGCTCCTGACATACATTCAGACCCACCCAACATATTTTTCAACCGAAAACATAATCTTCTCCGAGTACAAGTACTCGGCGAAGATAATAAATAAATAAATAAATAAATACGGAAATCATTATTAGGAGCAAGAGAATGACACACGTCAAGTTTTCTCAGTACATTGGTTTACTAGTTTCAGAACTTTTGAGCCAAAATTGATAGAAGGCCTGTTGCAGTTGCTTGATAACTCGTTAACACTTAAGAATTATGCATGAATCTCAAACAATCATTGACTTATTTTTACAGACACCGTGATGATGATTCGTCACCGACACCTGGCCTCTAAAACGCTGTTGGCGCACCACGCTGTCGGGGTGGTCTGTCAGCCAACCGCAATCGTAGGTATTTGTTTATTACGGCTGATGGGAGGGGCCAAGATATCTGGATATAACAACTCAAATTTACCTACATTAAACTACATAATCAATCGGTACATCCATGTGGTATGCCACTTCCACATGCAAGCTTATTCGTGTAAATTTGACTTGTTTTAGTACAATACGGCCCTCGCATCCGTCTGGATTCTTACGGATCGGAGGTTCCGGATCTCCGAGTTCTCCTATACGTCAATCCATTTTGTGCAGTGATAGTTGTACCAACTCAGCTTGGTCAATATCCTCTCAGTCGAGATGTAAGTGGTTAATGATTAATGAATAACATGACGCTTCCAAGTGGAGTGAAATCATTGCTAACAGTTCATTAATCAATTCATCGATCAATACATCCATTCGTCCATCCCTTAACCCATACAATCATTCATTCCTCTTCTTCTTTATTCCTCCCATAGGAGAGCATAGCACACTTAAAATATAACAGTATTGATCTATATTTAAAATACACAAACATATTTACAAATCTCGCGGTATATAACGTCCGTCACATCTATATGCCTAAGCGTGTGGCACTCGTTGATCTACTATAGTGTTCTATTTTACTTCTGCCCCTCCTGCCCTCGTTGGGTATAATTTGTCGACGGCTTATAAGTTGCCATGACACATAATCACATGGTGAACAGTCTTAAAACTTTCCACAATTTCCAAGTTGTGACCCTGACATACATTCTCTAGTGTCTTTTCCTGACTCTTGTTTCCAGGTATAGTTAAAGTCTCAGTTCCTCTCATGTCCTATGTTTCACTTTATCAATGTCTATGAGTTCATTTATCCATTCTTCAATTCATTCATCCAAAATGTTTGATTCATCCCTCCAGGTCTCCTCATGCCTCCCGTGGCTGGTAAGCACTTGGCTGCTGTTCGAAGTCTCTAGTCCGTTTGTGCACTTGAGGTATGTTATCAGAAATTAGTATTCTGGTAATTGGGTGTTTGCACCATTGTTGTAATAATAATAATAATGTTTTCTTATTGGTCAGAAATGATCTGCAATGGCAGCCTTACTAGCGCTGAATTGATGCAGGGTTTACAGGTTCACATTATAGATCATAATACACAACAGATACATATTTTGCACTTTGTGGAACCGCAAGGGTTTGGGCGGCTGCCATTCGTCGCCACCAATTGACCTCAATACGACCTTCCCCAATTGAAGTCAGGTACTCATTATCATGACTTAGGTATACTGTGTGCCAATCGGTGGTTGAGTTTTGAAGCTGGAAGATTAAGTTGAATTTTTCTGATTACGATGACCTGATAATAATATGTGCGCAAGCATAAATTTGAATTTCTACACAATCTTTTATTCAAGGCACCTGGGGCTATTTGTAAATATAACCATTCAGAAGTTAACATTATTTTATTAACAAAAACACATCACCGTAAACATGATATCTGTTTTGAATAGCAAAGCTCTTTATTCACAACAAAGTACTAAGCGTTTCCATGACCGCATATCATGGGGGTAACTCTGACTTGTTCTCTGTGCACTCACGCTAAGTGTTACTGTTAAAAAAGTAGTCCCAAACTTAAACCTAGGTTGAGTGGACCATAGATCGGTCAGAATTGCCCTGATGAAGATGACGGATGGCCATGTCCACTCTTGTTAAATGCGTGGTTGAGATAAAGAATCTTTGCTATTTAGTTATTCACGAACCTGAAGAAATTATTAACAAGAAATTTAACTTGCAGGCTTCTGCTGAACATCCTTGGTGAGAAGAAGAACCGATTGTACACAGTCAACAGCGTGGTGATGACGTCACTGTTCTTCCTGTGCCGTGTTGCCATCATCCCGTTCTACTGGGGAACCGTCTACAACTTCTACGCTCAAGGTTCCTTCCCGGATATCGACCGGCCAGGTTTATACGTCATACTGTACGGGCGGATATTTTTCGATGTGCTGAATGTTATTTGGTTCTGTAAGATGATGCGTTACTTTGTCCGTAAGTTGGTTAATCCTCGGGATGTGGTCAAGGAGGAAAAGTACCAGATCTAGATCCTTTGATTGTTTTATACCCTTTCTCCAGGAATGTTTTGTTTTAGAGTTATGTTTTCCTGTACAGCATAACTCTCGAAGTCGTGGATGAATCTTTATGATTGTATTGAGTTTTTAGGTTTTTGGTCAAACGAAGATATCATTACATTAGTCATTACAGGCTTTACCACCAAACCTTTAATAGTTGGAAATATATCAAAATGTATAAAAATTCAGTAGTACAGTTAGAATATTCCGAAAGCCATTAGTCCTGTAGATGCAATAATCAGAATCAATACCAATGGTACGTTGATGAAGGTTAGACATCCAGGTAATAAGATACGCCAAAAATAATTACTCAAGCAACTCTTGCAAATCTTGTCCAGTTGCTTGAGTAATTATTTTTGGCGTACCCAATACCAATGGTATTTGAACCTACCTTTACATGTGTAGGCTTTGAGTTTCCCAATTTCTTTTTTTAGTTATTGTTCTATTAGTCTATTTATTAGCTAATCCACTCTTATCGCATTGCGTGACTCTTTCAAACCTCAGATAATTGAACTTAGGTATGTATGCTGTTACTTCTTCTATATATGCTTCAACGTTTTATCTATAGTTATCGTTCTAATAGCTACGTCCGAATTAGCTTAAGTCAAGATCATTATTGACTACGATTAACCTACATCATCATCATTATTTGTTTACATATTTAATCCGTTCTTGTCGTAATTATCCGATGTGTCAAGTTGATTAAGACCGTTGTTGATCAATCAGCAATAGTGACTCTACTTCAAATCCCACATTTTTGAACTGATAGTGACTTTACTACTCGCTACGCATTTTAATATTTAACAATGACAATGATCACGATTTTTTTGGCAAGTTCATGCCTACATGGGCTAAATGCAATATAGCAATTTCAATATCTCACAAAATGTATTCAGTGTAGTGAATCGTTACACGAAGCGTTCTTAAACAGTCAGATAATTGAAACAACTAGATATATGCTTTACTACACTTATAGATTACACAATAATCAAAAAAATATATACATATATATATTTGTGAGATGATTATGTATTAATTTGCATAATTATTATTCTTTGATGTTCTACTTACCATAAACTACATATGTTACATGTATTCGATTTTACTCACTTATTATGCAAATAAAGTCCCAATTAGCATAATTTGACCTTCATTAAGTACATCCCAGTTTAAACTACCAGCATACTAAATATCATGCAAAACAGTCGTTCCTTTGTTCAGTTAATCTCCTTAGAAGATTTTCACAATAGCGCCTCTGCAGTTCCATAGCAAGCTGCAAGGGGGCCCAAACCTACACCACTTCTTTATTACATCACAAGCTATCAGCTACCCGAAAATCAAGACCATAGCACGTCCAGGTCAAAAGATACAAAAACGGAAGTCCTGCTGCAGTACCAAGGTCACATACCAGGGGGCACACAATCAACCTTGACTTTCGGCTTTATAACACCTGCCCACATACCAAATATCATCGTAATCCATCAAGAAGTTATTGAGTTATGCTGACTACAGTAGTGCGGAAACACAAAAACACATACAAACACACACACACACACACACACACACACACACACATACAAACACACACACACACACACACACACATACACACACATACACAGCTAAGAGTATATCTTTATTTTTCATGGAGATGAAGATTCTCTTGAATACTGTCGTACCATGACAATAGACCTATTAGCATTTACGGTGGCCATTTTTAATTTCCCTGGGTCAGCTGGGGGTCATGCACAAAAGTGAGGCTGGGGAGGCGTGGCCTATGATATGCCTATAGGAAACATATGCCATCTTTGGTGGTACATTTTGCCCCTCTAAGGTGAAATGCTGTGGTACCTGCGCCTGAAATGTGTAGAAATATTGTTGGGGACATTTGGACTTGATTTTGGCTAAATTCTAATTCATTTTTACCCTTTTTATTTTGGATTTTGGATTTAGCGTTTTATGTACAAACCATCTCTCAGTAAGCAGAATGAAGTAAATCCCTCAATATTTCCACGTGGGTGGCTGAAATCGCTCCAGATTTGCTTTTTACAGAAGTTGGTTTACCTCGAGGAGACAGTTTTTTGCTGTTACATTGTATAAAAGACAGCATGGTAGAATGGTTATATCATTGATGAAAAAAAACCCACGCGGAGTGTTTTTTTGTTGAAAAGCTATCACGTTTATCCTATGAACCCCGGTACAATGAAGTGTTATATAGGGACGATGTACACAACAATAAGAACTGGTTACTTAGTGACCACGCCATTTGTTTACGCTGCTCTGTGAAGGTTCAAAGTATTTAGGTCGCTCGGCAGAACGCCGTGTCTTCAAACTATCACAGGTGCGTTTTATCACGTTCTTCCATACTAAAATAGTATGCAAATGTACGCAATTTTAAAGATATGAAGTATTTCGTTTTTTTCTCATCGCTCACGGTGTTGATATTAATAGAACTAACCTCTTTATCGGGTATTTACGGAAGGTGTGCATGATTAAACGCCTATATAGAATAATACTGACAGTGTAATTATTGTCACGATGATAACAGTCGGTACCTAGAAGCGCAGTCCAAAATTCCACTTAAACCTTCTGTCAATTGAGCGTGCGGTGAAGAGCATGATACTTAGATATATTTGCTTATTTGTCTATATCCTAAACATCAACCTTTCTCACTGCAATAAATAATGAAATTGTTTTTAAGGTCTTCCGTATTGGTTGTATTATTTATGAACCATGATTAAACAGTGAATAAGCTACTAGCTACATGTATAATGTCCTACATTCAAAACTGTAAATGCTACTGAAGCGGGGAAATGTTTGAATGTAAACAAATGTCCTATTGTGTTTGTTGCAGATGACCTTTAGATCTATCTTCAGCATATCGCATTGTGTTTACGAAAGAGAGCTTAGATATGTTATCGGGAGATATCTTCTATGGCAACGGCCTTTGTCCCCTACTTGTGCCATTTCATCTGTCCAAAATAGCGGCCCCACGCTGATACAAAAGTGGGATGTACCAAAATTATCTAATCGATTGTTTTCAGCTGTTTTGCGTGAGAATCGACATTTTTATGCCGCCAAATGTGTTGATCATCACATCCCCATATTATTTTTAGGCTAAAATATATTTCAGGAAGTAAAACCATTCCTAACATCCCCTATACCAGGACCAACGATGGAAGACTACATGTCCATATTCCTGGCCGGACTCGCCAACTTCTTCCTTGCCTTTTGTGTTTTCGGTGCGGCACCGAGAATCCTCGGCCTCCTGTCGGAGCAGTACGGGAAACTGGAGCCGGAGAAGAGAGTCCTCGCTGACAACACGTTCGTAGTAAATTCCATTTTTTTAAAATCTAATACCGGTCTGTTTGATATTTTTCTATTTGATATTTTTGTTTAATATAGAAACCTTATTAGTCCATACAATATCTAAACTTTTCTTGTACGTTTCGGTTGGGTTTGAAGGTTGGTACCCGTCAATCAACTTTTAACGGAACTTTATACCAAAACTTATACGCCGGTTTTACTGCTGATAGTCACCATCGCTATGTACGCCTGAGTTTTTATGTCAGCGAACCATTTTCAGGTTCATGTCCGGCGTCATCACTGCGATCCTGGGATCTGTGGCGAGTTATGTGTTTTTCTTCGACCCGGAAGTGTACCCAACCCACCTCAGGTGACGTCATCGATCTCTAATTCTATACCTATCTTGTATCCTAACTATGATATGGCCCGTACGCTCACTTTAGCTCGTCCCGTGAGCCGAACTCTAGAAGTCTCTTGTAACATCCCAAATACTCGCATTTCAAAATGCAAATGCAAAGAATATGTCTATTTTTTTGCATTAAAGTTCCTATAATTCTCTTATATAAGAAAAAACACACACTTGTATCAACTATGAATGCTTATATATATTAATTTTGGTTTATCGTATATCGAAAACATTTCCGTTTTTCAAAATTGTTTAAACTCCGCCGTGCTTTTTCCAGGTACAACTGTGTCTTGCTGAGGCAGGGAATAGCGGCCGGCATGGCCTACATACTTGCAGGTGATGTATACTTTTAACCCTTACACAGTAATTCAGACCGAGACTTTGAAGAGCACAATAAATGTGGAAAAGCTCCAGTATCAGTACTCGGTTTTTCGCAGTAAATTTGAGCCAAAGTATTTGATTGAACTGATCATGATTGAATTGATCTTTATTCCCGCAACCTGCAGGCTTTAACAAGCCTAAATTATGTTGCTTTTACATGTTGGCTCCATTTTCAGTCCATAACATTAAAATTTAAGTTGATGCGGTAGCTTGCTAACTCGTTAAGAGTTAAGAATTTTGTAACTATGTATCTAAAAAGAATGATTATCTTACAGACACCGTGATGATGATTCGTCACCGACACCTGGCCTCTAAAACGCTGTTGGCCCACCATGCTATCGGGGTGGTCTGTCAGCCGGGGGGAATCGTACGTATCTGTGTGTTAATCTTCATTGGCTCGACAAAAGTACAGGGACTTTCGTAAGGTCTTCTACAACTATACAATCATGCAAACAAAAATGGTATACAAAATGAGTACAAGTACAATTATGAATATTTCAACATGTCGAGTTTAACGTATTACTTACACTATTAGTTCTAAGATCTAAACATTCTTTGATATATTTACCTGTTTGTACACAGTAAGGGTTGTCTCCTTCTAGAATGTATTTGAATTCATCTATAGATGGAATGTATCAAATTCTGCTGAGCAAGCGGAAAGAACTTTGAACAGCTTTGAGCGTTTATAATGATATTGTGGACAATCTAGGATAAGTCGATGAAGATTAGACCTCCAGGTAATAAGATACGCCAAAAAGCAATTACTCAAACTCAATACTTTCAAGGACACTCCCCCGGCCAACTGGTTCCGTTATGTAGATGACACTTGGTGCAGACTAAAGAAGAGAGTAGCTGATGATTTCTTTGAACATATCAACCAGATAGATGACAACATCAAGTTCACACAGGAGTCGAGTCAAGATAATATGCTCCCTTTCCTAGACACCAAAACCATCATAGAGAAGGATGGTCGCCTCCAGTTCGAAGTATACAGGAAGCCGACCGGTACCGATCAGTATCTGGCCTTTGATTATCACCACCCTTTGGAACACAAACTGGCAGTTATAAAAACTCTCTTTCATCGGGCAGACAACATCATCACCTCAGACACGGCCAAAACAGACGAACATAGACACCTCCGAGGTGCCCTTGGCAAATGTGGCTACCAAAGATGGACTTTCAACAAAGCCCTCAAACCGTCTGACCAGTCCAAGAAAACGCCTAAGTGTACACCATTGACCAACAGAAACAAGGCCAACATCACTATTCCATATGTACAAGGAGTGTCCGAAAAACTCCGACGGATCTTCCAAAACTTCAACATTGCCACCAACTTCAAACCTCAATCAACTCTCAGACAAAGACTGGTACATCCTAAAGACCGACCACGCAAAGGCAGCAAGGCCGATGTCATCTACAGACTCAAATGTGAAGAACCCAACTGCAACAACACTTATATCGGAGAGACCAGCCGATCACTTAATGAAAGGTACAAAGAACATTGCGCTAACCGCTACTCCTCGGCCATTTTCCACCACCTAAAACACAACCAGGGGCACTCGTTCAATCTCGAATCCACTGATATCCTTGACCGCGAACCCCGCTGGTTCGAACGTGGAGTAAGGGAGGCAATATATGAGAGGATATACAATCCAACCCTCAACAGGAAAGGAGGGCTAAGGGTGGAACTGTCTGGCACTTGGGACATAGCCTTGGGGGCAAACCAGCTTTAGCTCCTATATCAAAACAATAGGAGCTATTGTCCCCTTTTACTTCAACCTTGACTTGAGTTGTCTAATTCGCTTTCCTTTGGACTATCTAAAAATTTGTCTTCTCCTTATTTGCATATCAATTCATAGTTCGTGGTTATAAACCTGCTGTTCAACTGATCTTGCTCACAGTCACTGACGAAAAGTAGTGGATGCTACTTGAAACGTCTGACCGTTTCCAAAATCATATCCAGTTGTTTGAGTAATTGCTTTTTGGCGAATCTAGGATAAAGTGTCGTTTATCTTCAATTTCATTTGGACAGAATGGGCATATTAAGTTCTTTTACAAGGGATCATGGATTGATGGGTTTGGGGACAAACTGTCAGGACGTTTAAGAAGGTGCCATAAAAACAACGATTAAGCTTGAAGTGGAACTGAAAATGGTTAATCATTTGGTGTAGACTTTTTGTTCTATTATCATATAGGTAGCTATCGTTGACCAATCAGAAGGCTCCATTTGCAGGTCTGTAATCTTCATACAGACCCGAAAAGCAGGTCTGTAAACTTTGTATGGACCCGCGGGTCGTTCCTATAACCATCGAATAAATGAATGAATCTATGAGGTGGTTATAGGAACGACTATGCCTTATCACACCGTAAAGACCGAAGGGAAACGGGTCATTAACCCTATATTAGCCTCTTTGTACTTAGAGCATAAAATTCATATATCCATTCATTCATCTATCCATCTCTAGAAGTGATATGTTCCAATCCACGGCTTTCGGATTTAATTAATTGATTAACGAAAATAATCAATCAGTCAATCAATATAGAGAATTAATTTTTATGCCACCAATATTCTGTCAGTATTTTGTTGAGTTTATTGAGTTTATTGAGTTTATTGAGATACCCTTTAGCCCCTCTAGGGGGCTAATCTTCCAGGGCTCATAAACACATCACAAAATACATACATACGTACACACATAATTACATATTTACATACTGCAATAAAAACATACCTGCCAGTTTCTACAATTGCTAACTATTTACAAATCAAACTATCAATCCATCATCAAGTTAAAACCATTACGTCGCATACAATTGATCAACCAATTTCTTGAAGTGTCTAACATCCGATACGATCTTGAATTTGCTAGGTAGTGCATTCCATAACATTACGGATCTGTAGCTGAACATTCTCTTTCCGCTGTTGTTCTTAGGTTTGAAAAGATAATAATTGTGCACTGATTGCCTAGTAGAGTAGCTGTGCGATGCATGGACTGGTACAAGTGCTTTGTAAATCTCATATGGTTCACCTATCATAACAATCTTGAAGAATAACTTAAGAGTGCTGACGTCAAATCTATTTCTTACTGAAAGCCAACCAAGTTCAGAGTGCATTTTCGCGATTGGAGTGTCAAATGAACATCTAAGGGCCAGTCTGCAGGCTTTGTTTTGTATTACTTGTAACTTCTTAGTACATGAATCTGGTACACTAGCCAATACAGGTGAGCAATAGTTCAAGATTGATAACACTAGTGCTTGAACAACAACCTTGCACATTGTATCAGGTAGATAACAGGCATACCTTCTAACATAGGCTAGGTTTGATGATAGCTTAGCCATGAGATGTTTAATGTGAAGGTTCCAGGAAAGCGATGGGTCCATATGCAAACCCAGGAGGGCTGATTCAATTACCTGTTCAACCTTCTCTGAACCAATAACTAGGTTCAGGGAAGTGTCTGGCAAAAGAGCAAGCCTGCGTGCAGTACCAAATAACATACACTTTGTTTTCAAAACATTCATAACTAAACGATTTGCACGGACCCATTTTACCACCTTTAAAAGATCCGGTTGTAAAGCTGCCACAATAGTACTAACTGACTTGGCTGCCTTGTAAAGTGACGTATCATCGGCATACATTTCAGTTGTGCATTGGGATACAGCTAACGGAAGATCATTTGTATAAAGGGTAAACAATAACGGACCCAAACAACTGCCCTGTGGCACTCCACATTCAAGCCCTAGTGGCTCGGAAAACTGACCATTGATGTAAACAAGTTGCGTTCTATCTTGTAAGTAGCTTTTGAACCATGACAGAACACCTGGTTGAAAACCGTAAGATTTAAGTTTGGCTAGCAGAATACTGTGGTCAACCAGGTCAAACGCGGCACTAAAATCTATGTACACTACACCCACAAGCTCCCCTCTATCCATAGCTGACAGCCAGTCATCTGTCATCTTAACCATTGCAGTAGTGGTTGAATGATTAGGACGATAGGCATGTTGTGCAGTTGACACAATGCTGTTAATGGTTACATATTGCAAAATCTGATCACGAACTACTCTTTCTAACACTTTGCTTAACACTGGAAGGAGACTAATTGGCCGGCTGTTTTTTCCAGTAAGCGGCATTCTTGAGTTTTTCGGTAAGGGGCGTACTTTTGCTGCCTTCCATTGACTGGGGAAACAGCCGGTGATTAATGACTGATTGACAATGTGGCAAACAGGTGCAGCAATATGCAAAGAGGACAATCTCATTAGTTTGTTTTCCATTTGGTCCACACCGCATGTTGCTGACATGGGAATGTCGGCCAACAGCTTCAGGATGTCATCCCTACTAACAGTGTGGAAATTCAGATGGCATTCCTTGTCATGCATAATATGTTGATCTATCAGATCCGTTACAGTAGGAGTTGGAAGCTCTGTATCTGTTTCTGTTCTATGGGCTTTGATCTTATCTATGTAATAGTTGTTAAAGTAGTTAGCAATGTCAAATGGTTTAGTAACAAACTTGCCATCAATTTCCACACAAGATGGAGAGTGGGTTTTCCTGCGGCCGAGTAATGTGTTAATCGAATTCCACATCTGTTTATGATTACCAGAATTCTCCGTTATCTTTGTCTTGAAATAAAGGTCTTTCTTTTTCCTGTTCAACTTCACTGCATAGTTCCGTAGTTTTTTGTACACAGCTCTATCAGATGGTAATGAAGAAGCATCTGCAGTAGCTTTTGCTTCATCTCGCATTAACATGATTTCTTTCAGCTCTGCATCTAACCACGGAACCTGATTAGACCGGACGGTAAAACGCCTTACAGGTGCATGGAAATTGGCTATCATGTTAAAAATGGTTGTGAAAACATATACTGAATCCTCAACATCATCAAACAATTCTACAACATTCCAAGGTGCGGACATAATATCATCAATAAAGTCATTTGACAATTATTATTGTCTGATTTCTTGTCATATTGTTATTGTTATCACTTACTTCTATAATTATGTTATGAATTGCTAGAAATATGTTATTTCTTGTTAATTTAGATGGGGGAAGACATTGTATAAGCCATCATGGCTTTTTTTCCACAGCAGCACGTGTATTTTATGTGCTATTCTTTTCTATTATGCACTACAAACTGATTTTACTATGTGGGAATAAATTAAATCAATTAATATTATTATTAATCAATTCATTCATTCATCAGTTCAGCACATCGGTTCCGTGGCTACTGATGACGTGGCTGCTGTTCGAAGTCTCCAGTCCATTTGTGCACTTAAGGTACTGATAAGGGGACGTCACAACTGCCCATTTGGTAATTGGTCGTTTACACGCACGTGATCATGACGTAGGTATGCTGTATGCCAGTGGGTGGTTGAATCCGGACGCTGGAAGGTAAATCTGAATTAGGATGATTGTGCTCACGGTAGCCTGGTAAGATAACAATGTGATGACAGGTGCGCAAGCCTAAATTGATATTTTAGCATACCTTTAACCCAAGGCTTCTGTGGCTACTTGCAAACATCTGTGCTTCACTGGTTATTCAGAAATTTTCATTTTTCTTGTTAGAAAAAACATAACCATAAACATGAAAGCTGTTTTGGACAGCCGAGCGATTGTAGAAGATGACAGACGGCCATCGACACGTCGGCTCTTGTTAAATATTTGGTTGTGAATTATAAAGATCATTGATATTCAATCATTCACGAGCTTGAAGAAGTCACCCAAATTCTGACTGGTTCACAGTGCACTCATTGTAAGTGTTACTGCTAACAATGTGGTCCTTGATGTTGAATGCACAGTTGGCCTGTTGAAAATGGCAAACGGCCATCGAAACGTCTAATCTTGTGGTTGTGAATTAAGACATTTGCTATTTAGTCAGTCACCAACCTGAAGAACTTATCTACATGGCATCTGTTCACAGGCTTCTTCTGAATATTCTTGGAGAGAAGAAGAACCGATTGTACACAGTCAACAGCGTGGTGATGACGTCAGTGTTCTTCCTGTGCCGTGTTGCTATCATCCCGTTCTATTGGGGAACAGTCTACACCTTCTACGCCCAGGGTTCCTTCCCGGATATTGACAGGCCTTGTTTCTATGTCATGATTTACGGGCGGGTATTTTTTGACGTGCTGAACGTCGTTTGGTTCTGTAAGATGACGCGTTACTTTGTCCGTAAGTTGGTTAGTCCTAAGGATGACGTCAAGGACGACAAGTACCAGATATAAATCCTTGGATTCTTTTGACATTTTCGCCCAAAATGTTATGTTTTCATCAAAAAATAGTTACTCAAGCAACTGGATAACATTTTTAAACAGTCAGACTGAGGAAAGACAGAGGATGCTGTCTGAAACGTCTGACTGTTTCAAAAATTTATCCAGTTTTCGATTTATGTTTTTGTGAACAGCATAACTGGCGAAGTTGTTGATGCTGGTAGGTTATTAGATCATAGGCCCTACCATCAATGCCGTGTCTTCTTTTATGTATGTTTCAACATGTGTTTCCCGGACGCACAAGGGCGACTAAAGTCAAGGTCATCATCGAAATCAAGTGAAGAACATCGTCACTCTCTTTTTGCATAGCTGGTCGGTTCTAGTTGTAATCAACCGATGTGGCATAATAAAAGAACTTAACTTCAGAAAATACATTACATTGTTTGCTCTACCCAAACTTGTAAGCCAGGCTGAATAATGATGTCGTTTGATTCAGATCATTGTTCATTATCCATCAATGGAATTCTATTTCTAATTCCACATTTTTAACTGATAGATTAACTTTTTCTACTCATTTCGCATTTAAATGTTAAATTCTCATAGATGAGCAGGTAAGCAAACTCATGAATGGTGCCGCAAGAATAACAAATGTAAAAAAAAATTTCTTGCATACTCTAATACTTTGATAATTTGGGTTCGAATTTAGTGCTTTCCTTTCAGATCATCTATTCATATGATAACAAGCACAATAATAGTCTACTCTTAGTAAGTGCAAAAAATACACAATTTACCTCTTGTCACTAAATGGAATTAAAGGCTGAGTTAACTTCAAAAACCTTGGTGGTGATTATTGTCACATTATTAGTAAATACACTTTGGGGACTTTG
Source organism: Branchiostoma lanceolatum (assembly GCF_035083965.1). NCBI lineage: Eukaryota > Metazoa > Chordata > Leptocardii > Amphioxiformes > Branchiostomatidae > Branchiostoma > Branchiostoma lanceolatum. The sequence goes on along the minus strand of NC_089739.1, from coordinate 1,074,492 downwards.
TAATAAGGACTTTGCCCGACATAGTCAGTTTCTACGATATATCATTTAGTCACGGGCAGGAATTAGGCGATACATGTACTGTCCCGATTTTAGGCGGTCGCGTTGGGGAGGTGGTCGTCTTGGGAAGGATAAATGCTTGCTCCACCCAGCATGTGTGCCTGTCCACGGGTCTGTGTTGTGCCTCACATCGGCAACTCACCCCGAGGGCGTACCAGGCCAGTTTAACACTGTATAAGATGCGTTAGACCAGACTGGTGGCCTGAGGTCTAATCCACTCACATAGGGACTCTGTTTGACCCTAGATTCTTCCTTCATAATACGAATTGAACGTGGCCTGCTCGATATAGTTCTGTTTATCCGAAAGAGCCACGCAGATTGATGCCGGGGCCGAAGGTACCCGGGGAATACACGTAGCCTTTGTTAGGCACTATTACCGAGAAGCCCCTCTCCCATTCAGAAAGTTGTCGAACAAGTTGTGCAAAACTCGAAATTTGTTACGTTGTCTGCAGCGAAAGGTGAGTGTGTCTGACTTCCTTTAACCTACGATAAATATGTAAATTCTGTTTCTGAACGTAACGATTTTACGTGCTGGGGAGGGGCATATTCAAAAGTATTTTGGGTGCGTAGTTAAGTGGTCGTTGACCCTGCCTATGGACCAAAGGTTTTGCAGTTCAAATTCCAGCTGTTGTCAGTTACATGCACGCTACTGGGGAGGGACTACACAATGAGTTGCGCAGTAGAGTGCGCTGTGCATACCCTCGATTAATTTGTTTACTTAATTTTTTCCTTGGCAGAATGGTTCAGTTTTCTCCTAGTGAGAACAGAAGAATGTGTTTTTTAAAGATCTGGCAAAAATAGGTGACCTTTGACATGTTTTGCCCTCGGATTTACCGCTGAACTCTTCTCTTCTGGTTGGAATGATATAACGTTACATAAAATCTTTATTGACACAACAAAAGTACAGCGACTTTCGTAATAACTTCTACAAGTACACATGCAAACAACAAACAAAGGGATACAAAATGATGAACCTGCGTATATTAGGACAGGGGGTAAAATCTTGGTCTCATCTGAAACTGCTGGCTTTAGCCCGTTAAAATACAGTAGTTGACCTCCTGTTTTTTTTACCTAAAGAGACCTGACAAATTCAGCTTTACAGGGGTGGTATACAGATTTGAGGTTTAAAATGTAGATACATGTGATTGTTTTTGAATGCTTAGCCATATGTGTTGCATTGTAAAGTCCATTTGGTGGTCCATCCCCTACTGGGAAGGGTCGTTGTCATTAAAGATGGGGCATCAAGCCGCGGTCTTCTGTTCATTGTACTGTTCTAGTCAATCTGGTTCAAGTAAACTGCAAACTGGCATATGTCGATTTTATCTGCTGCATCGTGCTATTCTTACTGATTTCAAACCGTGTCAAAACTTTCTCAGCAGTTTGAGAGGAGAATTGAAGAAAAATGAACGAGAATGTGTCCATATTTCTGGCCGGGTTGGCCAGCTTCGTCTTCTCGTTGTCTGTGTTTGCGGCGGCACCACGAGTTCTCAGCCGCCTCTCCAAGCAGTACGGACGGCTGAGTCTAGAGAAAAGCGTGCAGACTGACAATGAGTACGTTAGTATTCCTTCGTTTGATTTACACTTGTCATTTTTACCCTTTATCATTCATTTTGTTGAAGAAATCCATCAGTCACGTGTAATAACAGTTACAAGAATATTCTTCAAACAGTGACTTAGAAAGGTAGCGAAATACGCACATCCAAATTTTCGACGTCTTCTGTACGTCTTGTTCACGGAGTGACCTAGTCTCGCGAGAACTCGAGACTAGGCCGAGACTTGTGAAGATCGTCCAGCCTCCCCCGCCTCCTTGCGGAGCAGGGGTAAGTAGGACTTGGGCAGCTCCCAACCTCCGGTACGGTTCATCCCAGCACTTTCCAACGCGACTCTAGGTCTATGATCTCTATCATTCATTTTATATTTCAGAAAAATTTAAAGGGTGTTGTCGACTCGAATGTTTTATAACCACCTAACTTGTCAGACAACACCAAGCCACTTTGTAGAAGCAGAAGTGGCTCTATCTGTGTTCGTGTATGCAGCTGTTGTATAGCTTGCGACTGAGCAAGAATCTGACTGGACTTTAATCGGACATAAAGACATTGAAATACTGCATATTGTGATATTCAGTTTCACAAAAAAGGTAGTAGAAGTAGTCTACTGTGTTCTGCTGCTGCAGTAGTCCGGACACCCTGCAGCTAAAATCAGTGTGCCTATTCTTAAACCGTTTTATTCTCTACTCAGATTTAAGGGTACCCTCATCTGCATAGTCCTGGGGTCAGTCGGGGTTTATGTGTGCGTCTTTGACCCGGAAGTATATCCACGTCGTGCCAGGTACTCATTTATTAATTCTACTAATTCACACACGCATATATAAAACAAATGACTTGAAATAAGCTTTAAACACTGTGTGTGCAAGATTCCTAACTCATCAGTGAAGACCAGAAATCTTAAACGATCCATATACAGCTTCTCAAGTCACAGATAAAAGGGACAGACATAAAGGGTCAACTGTAGTACCGTAGAAAGCAGACAGGAGGTCGAATTTTGAACTTAATCTTTATCTCCGTAACAGTATACCCACGTACCGAAATTGTAAACATCTATCAACAGATTTTCGAGTTAATCTGTTTACATCCTTAACCACTCCACCATGGTTAAACCAAGAATATAATCTTCTCGTAAAATGGATGAATAAATGAATAAATGTTCCTATGTCCAGGTACAACTGCCTCCTACTACGGCACGGAGTAGCCGGGTACCTGGGTTATACCATAGCAGGTGGGTACACCGGTCTTTCCCTGTGTTCCCATACTAGATCAATTCACAGGTTGGGAAATATATACTATTTTTCTTTTATCCAGAAAAGGATTTTGTATTGTTCCACAATACAGAGAGCAAGAAATGTACGAGTGTTGTTTTGCGCCGAAGAGTGCTTCACATTTTGGTAACATTTCTGATCCAGCATTCAATGCTTAGATAAATCTTAGCGCTTTATGAATGAAAATTCCCATTTAATTGAATGTGCACTTCCCGTCTAGTCTTCAAGCTTTTGTAAAGAAGTGGTTGAATCCGCTTGCTCTATAATACCGTATAAGTGGGCATTAATCTCTAGCGTGTTGGAATATGCAGTGTAAGAGTTGTGTCATATTCAATTCTATCCATATTCATGAACCTAAGACAGTTTGTGCATATTAATTTTTGTAATTTGTCTTGTTTTTCAGACGTTTTAATGATGATGCGACACAAATCACTCTTCAGTAAAGTCTTCCTGGTGCACCATTTCGTGGGGACGCTTTGCGGACTGGCTGGAACGGTAGGGAGTTAAAATTACAAAACCGTCTAAAAGTGTTGGACTTCATTTGTCTATACTTTATTTTAGGTTGGAAGTAGCAACCATAGATAATATATGTTACGGGATATTCGAGTTTTTTTTCACAACCAGTAAATTCTCACCTGCTGACGTTTCGTCGCAAGTCAACCCCAGTGATGAACGGGGACGAGGGGGATACAGGCTTAGCCACGTTTGGGACAGTGTTCTCGCCGCAAAAGTGCCACCTACGTCGGTTACTTATAGCGGCGAGAAGTAAAAGTAGAAGAAGTTGTCTGGCAGACACCAAAACGTTAGCAGGTGAGATTTACTGGTTGTAAAAGGATGAAAACTCCAATATCCTATGTTCTACCAACCTGATGAAGTCAGACATAACAAAGTTGTATATAGTGCTATATAGTTATATGGTGATACTGTATGGTTGCATTGCACTACTATACTTGATATTTTGTGTGCTGTAACGACTCATTCCTCTTACCCAGATGTTCACCTCAGTGCCGTGGATCATGTCGACATATCTATATTACGAGGCATCCAGTCCTTTCGTTCATCTAAGGTACCGGTACCGTTTATATGAAGTAGTAATGGTAGTTTCTGTTAGCTTCCACAAAACTGTTTTGATTTTGTTGTATTACAAGTTAATCCCTCCTGACGTCATCTTTTCAGTACGTATCTAACACAAGTAGGTCTAAATACCCGACAAATTCCACGTTGATGGTTGAAATATCTTATTTTGATTATCTTAAAACTTTACACTAAAGATGCAGGAACAGCAACGATTACATATTCTTATAAAACACTTTATCCTATTGATATCTATATCTTGTCTGACATAGAGATGAACTCTTCTACTTCTTTTGGTTTCGGTTAGGGCAGCCTCCTTTAACTTTAACAGTTTCAGATTAGGCTGCCTGTACGTGGAGGTCTATAAAGTCTTTGCTTTCCTAAATGTAACCCACTTGGAAAAACTGCTGACTTTCTGTTCGTTTTCTGCAGGTTCTTATTAAGCAATCTTGGCTGGAAGAAGACCCGCCTGTACACAGTTAACGCGCTGCTGCTGATGACCGTGTTCTTCCTGTGCCGAGTCGCCATCATCCCGGTCTACTGGAGAACCGTCTACCTGCTGTACACGGACGGGTCTTTCCCGCAGATAGACGCCTTTGTTTACTACCTCATGCTCTATGGGAGGGCGTTTTTTGACGTACTGAATGTCTATTGGTTCTCTTTGATGATGAAGGTGTTCTTTGAAATGTTCGTATGGCCCAACAGTGCCTCTAAAAAGGTCAATTGAGAGCCCTTGTAGATATCTATTCTGATATATGTTTGTTGGTAAAACGACTCCATTAGTGATGAGTTCACAAGTGTACTGCACTACTCTTCCTGGAGTCACATGTTAACATGCAGATTACATTGGAACACATACACATAACAGAACATTACATAACATATACATATTTACATCAATTTGCTACCAGTTCATAATGTTGTGTCCGTCTTTAGTCTGTCTTTGATGTATATTTTGAATGTGGATGGCACAGATGTTCTGATATGATATGGAAGATTGTTGTATGATTTCCCAAGCCTTAAAGACTTATTCTATACACGTCAAGACATCTAAAACCAGTAATATATCATCATCATCTCATCTTGTCGTGAGAGTGTCAAAAAATGAACATCACCCTCCTCCAGTCCTCCCTGTCCTCCATTGCTCTTGGCAGTATTTCTAAATTGCAGCCTGCATCCTCGCACAGCTGCTGTATGTAGGTTGTGCGAGGTCTGCCTACACTTGCATAATGTATATTTAATATTAAGACTGTAATTTGGGCAATACATTAACTAATATCATGATTTGAAGAAAAGCTAAAACTAAAACTGAGAACTAATCATAAAACAGGAAACGTGAACTCTTCAGAATATCACTATCAATCTGAACTATAGGAGTAGCTTATTCTTGCTCGAATATATCTAGTTAAGTGTAATACTGATGAAGTGTTTTTTTAACTCTTGTATCTTCTTGTCGTTTTGATTTTATTGATGAGTGTGCTGTGTACCTAAGCATAGCATAAGGTACGTGTACAGGTACATGGTGAGTAAGATTAGTATTTCCATGAAGCCTTAGCGTGGTCCCCGACTTCCACCTTTGAATTTCGTACCAAGGTAGACTTATAAGAGATCTTAGGACACTGATTGACGACTTTTACAAAGAAAACTTTTCATCATGGAATACATTGTGCAACCCCGATATTCCCCAATGTTGTGCCTTTAGGAAACGCACTTTCCTCACTCCACCCAGGTGTAAATGGGTATCTGACTCTGGTTTGGGAAGGTCGTATTGAGGTCACCTGTTGGCGCCGAATGATAGCCGCCCAGACCCTTGCAACTGTTCCACAAAGTGCAAGTGTGGAGCAATTATGTATCTGTTCTGTATTGTATGATTGTAAACCATGCAGCAATTCAGCACTGGCTGCAATTAGACCGGTAATTTCTGACCAATAAACCATTATTATTATTATCATTACTGTTATTATTATTGACTACTACATTCATCATATCGGTGAAAATGTTACAATAAAAACATGGCAAGTGATGGCTAGCTATGTGTCTAAATGCCGACTGCGATAACATACTTATAACTTAATATCTTCGGACTTTCGTGCTTGCTGATATAAGTAGATAATAGATTATTGCAGTAAATGTCATATAATAGTATGTTACTCCTAGAAGTTCGATGTTGTCATGACAACGCCCCGTAGCTCTTGTTGCTTGGCGTGAGCTTACCCGTGGTTTCTTCTTCGCTGTTCGCTTCTTCACTTCGGCTTAAACTTTAGATGCAAGAAAACAAAACCAGTAAAAAAATTACAACCCACAGAGGAATAAAGGTAATAAGCAATTGATTACACTAGATCAGCCAAGGCAGCTGCCACCTATGACTAAAATATCTGCTTCTGTATTGATACACCAATCATTGGTCATCATGTATTATTTTAGCGACAAAGTAGATACATAGAAATGATGGATAAGCATCTTCACCTTGAAATTTTCCCTCGCATTTTCACAAGGTAAAACACCACCATGATGCATCCCTGTGAAAAAAAAAAAAAAAAAAAATATTAACTGTCAGTTGGCCTTTTTTGAATGAAATAATCATGGGAAAAACTAATAATTTTGGAAGTAAATTAGAATTTTTTATGCACTAGGACGGTAGCATTTGCAGGCCAATACACAATGTTTACCTTCACATGGTCTAGCCCAGTATATTCTTACTTAAAGGAGTCCTAAACTCCAGAAGGCGGTGTTATTTTCCACTAGATTATGTATCAATCAATACATAATCAGCCGACTTTGTACAGAATTCCGCTTGTGGTGAATTACACAAGGTGTGTTTTTTTAAAACAATATGATACTCACTAAACCCCTGCAGACCCTACCAGTGTATTCCCTATGTGTAAACATACATTTTTAAACATGGATATTTTCGACGTAAATGAGGGTGGTTAAGCACAATAAGAAGGCCAATTGTTAATAAGATATAAAAGAACACATAGCAAGACGAGTTTTTCTTAACCACCCTGACATTCTTTTTGTAATCTAACTTTTGTCAGGCATTATCAGGCACATTGTAAAAAACACATTAGGCTGAGGGTCACCTGGGGAATTTGGTAGAATACTGAATGCTTTTGGATGCGCACGGGACTAGTGGGTACTTTATCGTATACTGTAAAAAATATTCATTTCTACTTCCTAAAATTACCATCCATTGGAAAATAACTCCCCCCTCTGGGGTTTAGGACTCCTTTAATACGTTCGTGTATATGGTAATCAGCCCCTCCAACTCCCATGTCACTTGCTACATAATAATATTGACACAACGGGGTGTCTGCTGCTAAACCGGTAACTATGGTGACAGCCGTCTGGTCTAGGTCATTGACCTGATTTATTTGTAACCGAAGAAAAAGTGAAGCTGTCAGAAAAGGTGGAGAAAAAACAACATGTTTCCCTTCGGTAAAATTGTGGAGATGATTATATCTATTTAAATTTATTTATTTATTTGCAAATGTAACAAGACACTACACAGTCTCTCAGGCAGCATGGCTGATTTCGAGAGCCAACATTTACAGGGACAAAAACAAAAATGTATAAATAGAAAATTACACTTAACTAAGTTATGATACAGTTTAACTTAACATTAAAATTGGTCATACAACTCAGTTATACATCAATAAATGTCCTTAAAATACTTAAATACAGACTATGAGAATTGGATCAGAAAGATTTGTACGCAAATTTGTTCGGAGGTCAGAGTTCAGGATATAGGTGTAAAATGTTTCACGACTGTCTCACAACACTAGGACATGTTTAGCCAACACAAGCTAGGATCTATTTAAATGGTACAATACCTGCAGTAAACAGACTCCGGCCATACTTGTAGACGCCCACGGAAACCCGATCTCCTCCATAAGCACCCCGCCTATTGTAGAGCCAATCAGGTACCTGGAAATGTATGATGCCATTTAGCATGGACCGGGACGGGGGGCGATACCTACTGCAAACCACTTATTGTGCGTTGCCAACGTCACACGTCACAAGAGTGACGTGCTCTTTGGAATCTGATATATCGGTAAAAATAAAATGTTTGTTCGTATGGACCGGAAGGGTGCGGGGGGGGGGGGTGATGCGGACTTCCTGTACTTTTGATGAGCTCCTTACGCTCGTAAAGTAACGTGTTCTTAGGTCATCAATTATACTGAGGAAGACCAGAGGACTGATTGACGGGTGGATGACCCCGTGCTCTTTTTTTTGAAAGTAGCTGAATTGCCTGGTGATAATGGCTTATAGTTTTATTCATAATTTTTGAACCGAAGGGCAAGCAATTTTAAAGAAAATTAAGACACTACAAAGCCCTTGATAGACGACGTGCACGGCTTTACATAATCATCCGAGTAGAGAAAACCTTGGCATCAAAGCACTACGATCGCTTAGAGATCTAAGAAACGTATATTCATGTTTAAGAAATAGAATATCATACCCCAGATTCATCATAAGGTCGTACAGACCGGAAATGACGCCATACGTTCCAAGGTCATCAGGCATCCCGGCCGCTCTGACGAAGAGATCAAATGCAAAATGATAAGGTCATAACAATACACATTCTTATCAACAACCAATTAAGTACGTTAATCAATTTAAACATCCACGTCATAAGATACGCCAAGGGTAGTTACTCAAGCAACTGAATAAAATTTTGAAACATTCAGTCGTTTCAGACAGCTACCGCCATCTTTCGTTAGTGACTGGTCCTATAAAGAATGACATATTCTGGAAAAATTTTGCTTCATTTCTCGTCTTACGTCGATGAAGATTAGACATCCAGGTGATAAGATACGCCAAAAAAGCAATTACTCAAACAATTCAATCTCGAATCCACTGATATCCTTGACCGCGAACCCCGCTGGTTCGAACGTGGAGTAAGGGAGGCAATATATGAGAGGATATACAATCCAACCCTCAACAGGAAAGGAGGGCTAAGGGTGGAACTGTCTGGCACTTGGGACATAGCCTTGGGGGCAAACCAGCTTTAGCTCCTATACTAAAACAATAGGAGCTATTGTCCCCTTTTACTTCAACCTTGTCTTGAGTTGTCTAATTTGCTTTCTATTGGACTATCTAAAAATTTGTCTTCTCCTTATTTGCATATCAATTCATAGTTTGTGGTTATAAACTGTTCAACTGATCTTGCTCACAGTCACTGACGAAAAGTAGTGGATGCTACTTGAAACGTCTGACCATTTCCAAAATCATATCCAGTTGTTTGAGTAATTGCTTTTTTGGCGCATTTCTCGTCTTAGTACCTCATACTTCCTCACTGGTTTAGACATTGGGTCGTCTAGTATATTCTAAACTTTATTGAAGCAGTTGTTGAATTCTTAAGTTCTTACCGACGTCATGAATGTATTTTCTTTTAATAAAAATCAGGTTGCGGGCAAACTTAATGGAATAGAACCCATTCTAGATGGTTATGAATGTAATGAGATGGGAGCGCACCTGGCGGCTCGAAGCAGTTCTGCATACGTCGGTACGATTGCTGCTGACTTGGCGATTCCGAAAACCACCTGAGCCACATAAATCTCCCAGATCATCCTGAAAGGGGAAACGTGTCGCTTGGAGTAAGATTGGCCTTTAGCAAAGATGTCGTTAAGTTGACCAAGTAATTTCAGACACGAATATAGCAAAATAGTTAAATGTACATGTGTAGGGTCAAGGGGGTATTAGATTATCATTAACACGGCCGCCGGTCATACAGTCTTGCGTTTTTCTATTTCCTAAGTTTTGGACGAATCATATGACATTTCATCACTCAAGAACGAATGAACAGAGCTTCTCGACGTTTTAGAACTCTTTCCAACTGATCTACTGGCCCATGGCCACCACCCTCATGTGAAGGACGTTGGGTAAAGTTTTCTGGACTGGATTTCAGGTTAACAACGACGTCTCGACGGTTACCGTTCCATTCGATTGACGAGCGTACAACACGACCACCATGTAATGGTCATGGAGTTGATCACAATGTACAGAAGCCTAAAGACGTACCCTGTAGTGCCGTAGAAGGGAGCAGGTCCAAGGAACGTGAACGCGAAAGCCGACACCATCACACCCACCGTCATCTGTACCTTAGTCCACCTCTAGAAATAACACAAACGGTGAACAGGTTAGTAAGAGTTCTTATACATTATGATTGAAACTCTATAAGAGGGGATCCTTGGAGTAACAAAATGGACTTAATTTTATCATGATTAGTAATGGCACTGTGTGAACAATTCTAGATATACATACATGTAGTTCACATACACTTAGGTTTGTGATAACCGTTTGGAAACAGTGGTTTCAATTTAGATATCGTCAATTGACAAACACGTTTTAAGCATTGACGTGGGGTCGATGCATATTTATGTTTAGCCATACCTAGTATGGCTCAACATATTGTTTTTGTTCACGTTCTTCTTCTTCTTCTTCTCCTGCCAAATCTTCAAATGGATTCAACTCCGCCATTTTTTAATCAACCGACCTGAAATTTGGCATGGAGGTAAAGAAGGCAAATACCCTCAGGTGATTTTAAAATTGCTTTGAAACAGGCCTTAAAATCATTTTTATGGAGGTTTTTTGGGGCATTTTTAGGCAATTTCTATATTTTTGGCTCCTGTGCCCTGGTATTACAAGCAAGTGACCTGAAATTCGGTACAAGGGTGCCTTGAACATGTCCCTACAGGACTTCAATCACATTTCTGGTTAACATTACTTCAAAATGCTTCGTTTTGGGGACTTTTGGACCCATTTTCAGACCAAAAACGGGTCAAAAGTGGTATCCCCGTTCCATGTTCTATTTGCTTCTGGCCAAGGAATCCATGTTCTATCTAAAGTTCCGGGCGTTCCATTTGCTGCTGGCCAAAGAACATGTGTTCTTTTCAGATTACCTGAGGTCATGTTGCGGGTACACATGCAAGCCTTTGCAGTAAGAAGCTCTTGGCGTCTCGCAGAACTTGTAGAGAGAATTTTTTTGCACGGGTGATTTTGGAACAGTCAATTTATGCATCGGGAGGGAGATTGGCAAAGTATGATGCTCTCGCAAATGTTGCCTTCCTACATGCAGTTAATATTTCGATTTGCCCAGGGGTTATTTTGGGACAGCCCACTTCTTGCATGGGGAGGAGTATGGCTAAACATGCTGTATTTGCTCAGGGGCAAATGACGGCCTTTCTAGTTACAGATTGATTCTGTGTCCTTTTCTCAATTTCAATATGATGTTCTGAAGTTTTATAAGGTGTTATCAAAGAACTAGCCAAATATGCAAATGAGGTGATTATTGAATATAAAATATGATAATTTTCTTAAATAAAATAGAATATATGAAAACACCATGGGCTTACCACGTATCTATCAGCAAGCCACCCCCAAAAGGGTGACGCCAGCGCATGCGCACCGTTCCCCACCATAAACACCACCCCAACCTCTGTCTGTGAGATACCGAACTGCACATGCGCAGAATAAAGACATACACATAATTAGGTCTTGCTATAATGATGTGACCATCACCAACAGCAAATATGAATAAAAGAAATGCGGATTGAAAAGATAACTTATAGTTGGAAACATGTTATAAGTGTATATTTTCAGTCATACACATCGGGCGTACAAAGAATTGTGCCTGCAGTACCAACCTTTCCCGTTAGATGGGGCTCCAGAGTGGGGTCCAGAAAGGCGTAGATGAGGTAGACAGCGAATATAACGCCAGCTGGCAGGAAGATATCGATATTATTGAATCATATTCAATTCAAACGTACGCGTATTATATTGATATCATCGACTCATGCAAAGTACTATATTGTGTTTTCGAACTGACAATCAATAAATTTGGCAATCGAAAAGGGCACAACACCGCGAGAATCGCACTTAAAAGGATTGTGATTATAAAATGTGGACAATCCATAAAGTGAAACATCCGTGAACACCTACAGACAACCAGTATATCCGGAATGGTGGCCAAGCGAGTCAGGGATCCAGACTTCACGTTTTCCTTCCCTGGATGAAAATGAAAAAAAAAAAAAAACTTTGATTGACAGTAAGACATTTTAAAGTTTTAACTAACAAACCTAGCTAGCTGGTGTGTCCGTCTGTGCATGCTTGCATGCATATATGTGCGTGTGTGTGTGTGTGTGTGTGTGTGTGTGTGTGTGTGTGTGTGTGTGTGTGTGTGTGTGTGTGTGTGTGTGTGTGTGTGTGTGTGTGTGTGTGTGTGTGTGAGAGAGAGAGAGAGACCACGGTAAGTCAAGAATGCATTAGCGGACCACTTAGAAATTTCATGTGTTGGTAGGTCTTGGAGGGACCTGAAAATGAGTTGTTTGGATTCACCCTAGCCGCTTGTTATTGTACTGCAGCAGAACCTCCGGTTTTGATACCTCGTGTTTTGGACATGCTATGGTCAGGATAATTGAGAAGTAGATAGTTCTTTGGAGGGAGGGTAAATCGTGTATGATTAGTTTCATTCATTTAAGATCATACATATTAGTAGTTCTAAACATGAGCCCAGAAATGACATCGCCGTTACCTGCATTCGACGGAATGATGCAGACAACGAAGGCGCAGGAGCCCAGCAGCAAGCCGGCCACCACGAACGGTAATAAGTACCCTCCCCACTGAAACAGAGCAATGCATTATTATGTGCGTGTGTTTATTGGGGGGGGAGGGGGGGGGGGGGTCTGCAGGGGACACAGTATCCTTTGCAGATGTCAAGTCAGGTACAAGCATATTGCACAACAATAAGACATAGGTACAATGCAAGGTAAAATTATAAGTTAGTAAAATCAATCTACACGTAGACTCCAAACTATGCAATACAAATGTACTCATAAAAGATAGAATAAGGAATTGTTTACATTAATATGCATTTTGGTAGAGGTAATGTGCATTTTGTATTACATCCATGCCTTTGAATATAAGATAAGGAGAGTTTTGGGACAGTAGATAGAATCTTTATTCTCTCCAAGCCCGTACCTCAAACAGAGCCCCACCTGCAGGGGAAGCCAGCATAGTACCAACTCCGATAAATATTTCCATCGTGCCCTAAAATGTTGAGCATATGATGGTTTTAGTGTAGACATTCAACATTTGAATATCCAACTTTAGATACGCAATGGGTGTAAATAGATATATGCTATCAAAAGAAAAGCAGAGATATCACAATACGAAATCACCGTCCATTCCTAACATCAATACAGCAGACAGTGTCATTTTAGCTCCTGAAGGACTGCTTGAATATCATAACTAGTGACATTTTCTGTTCTGTTCTGCAAAGGACATGACTCAGAATGACTGTAGAGGCCCTTCTATGGGCTTAAGGTATGTTCTGTACTGTTCTACAAAGGGCATGACACACCATGACTATTGATACCCTTCTATGGGGTTAATGCATGTTCTGAACTGTTCTGTACTGTTCTACAAAGGGCATAACTCACCATGACTGTTGATACCCTTTTATGGAGGTAAGGCATGTTCTGAACTGTTCTGTACTGTTCTACAAAGGGCATGACTCACCATGACTATTGGTACCCTTCTATGGGGTTAATGCATGTTCTGAACTATTCTGTACTGTTCTACAAAGGGCATAACTCACCATGACTGTAGAGGCCCTTCTATAGGGGTTAAGGCATGTTCTGTACTGTTCTACAAAGGACATAACTTACCATGACTGTTGATACCCTTTTCGGGAAAACCCGAGCGACCGTCGCCATCAGCGCGATCTCGAAGGCGGAGTAGCAGAAGCCTTCCACCGTGAACACCGCGAAGCACAGCCCGATGAACGGGCCGCCAGCCGTGTAGCCACTCACACTGGGAAACACACAGACATCGATTAAAAGGAAAACACCGACGTTCTGGTGATTTTAGCTGTCTACATCATGGTGTTATCCGCTTACCTAGCGCTATTGTTAGCCTCAAGGGACTTTTATTCAGCCTGAGTGTATATCCTAAACAATCGGCTTCTTTGAAACTCAGATTCGAATCAGCCATGCCCGACACATCGCTTTCTAGTTTGCATTGAAACATGTCAATTTTTTTAGGCAAGAGAATAAATTGTACAATTTCTAGTATTTAAATCAAATAATCATTAGAATGATTTATATCTAAAGATTCCCCGCCCTTTTTAACATGGAAGAAAAGGAAATGTCATTGAGCCGGAAGATGAACATACTTTAAGCAGTAGGCAAGTGTTACCGGAAACAAGATGGCGCGGGCGTGACGTAACACTAGTAATGGCGGCGCCCATGGATGCCAACAAAATCAATACAGGCTTGACGTGAAGCACAACTCACCCGGTGAGTACCCAGACACACATCCCGACCAGGGCCCCGCACAGGAACATGAACCTGGGTCCAGTGTGGGTGATCTGGGGAGAAAGCACAGAAACATGAACCTGGGTCCAGTGTGGGTGATCTGGGGAGAAAGCACAGGAAAATGAACCTGGGTCCAGTGTGGGTGATCTGGGGAGAAAGCACAGGAACATGAACCTGGGACCGGTGTGGGTGATCTGGGGAGAAAGCACAGGAACATGAACCTGGGTCCGGTGTGGGTGATCTGGGGAGAAAGCACAGGAACATGAACCTGGGCCCGGTGTGGGTGATCTGGGGAGAAAGCACAGGAACATGAACCTGGGTCCGGTGTGGGTGATCTGGGGAGAAAGCACAGGAACATGAACCTGGGTCCGGTGTGGGTGATCTGGGGAGAAAGCACAGGAACATGAACCTGGGTCCGGTGTGGGTGATCTGGGGAGAAAGCACAGGAACATGAACCTGGGTCCCGTGTGGGTGATCTGGGGAGAAAGCACAGGAACATGAACCTGGGTCCAGTGTGGGTGATCTGGGGAGAAAGCACAGGAACATGAACCTGGGTCCGGTGTGGGTGATCTGTGGAGAAAGCACAGGAACATGAACCTGGGTCCAGTGTGGGTGATCTGGGGAGAAAGCACAGGAACATGAACCTGGGCCCGGTGTGGGTGATCTGGGGAGAAAGCACAGGAACATGAACCTGGGTCCGGTGTGGGTGATCTGGGGAGAAAGCACAGGAACATGAACCTGGGTCCGGTGTGGGTGATCTGAGGAGAAAGCACAGGAACATGAACCTGGGTCCGGTGTGGGTGATTTGGGGAGAAAGCACAGGAACATGAACCTGGGTCCGGTGTGGGTGATCCGGGGAGAAAGCACAGGAACATGAACCTGGGTCCGGTGTGGGTGATCTGGGGAGAAAGCACAGGAACATGAACCTGGGTCCGGTGTGGGTGATTTGGGGAGAAAGCACAGGAACATGAACCTGGGTCCGGTGTGGGTGATCTGGGGAGAAAGCACAGGAACATGAACCTGGGTCCAGTGTGGGTGATCTGGGGAGAAAGCACAGGAACATGAACCTGGGTCCAGTGTGGGCGATCTGGGGAGACAGGATGATGGCAGGACACATGTCATTTCCACAGAAACGGGTCTATCGCACTTCAGTATTTGTGATAATTGATCTTACAAGTATTAATGGCAATAAGTCATAATCTTTATTTAGATCATACAAAAGTACAGATACAGATATTCGACGTGTCAGTTCATAGACCTGAGTTAGGAGGGTTGACACGGTTGCATTCACATGGATTTGTTTAAGGTGAATGACAGGTTGCGAATCTGAGACCCACACACTTCGGGCATCCCGACAGTCTTCTCCAGCGGCACCAATTCGAGGGAGACATGTTGGTTCTGGATGGGATGCTTGTAAGTATTACTAGTCAGCTTAATATTAAGAACGGAAATGAAAAAAGGAGAGATTGGATGTAGTTAACGTACCAGTTTCCCAACGATGGGAGCGGTCAGGAAGGCTATGAGTGAGTAGTACCCAAAGATGAACCCAACAATGGTCTCTGATGCACCTCGTTCTGCTGCCTGTAGTGGGAGGGGGTGTTTGAGATAAATAAATCCATAGCTCTACGGTATATCATACATAAATACGTACCAAATGCAGAAATATAAATTCATTTTTACGTACTGTGATACAGTTGTGATACTTAGGTTGCACTATACTAAGTCATTATGTAAAATGTATTTATGTCGTTTCACTGTGGTGTGGATACATGTTTGTGTCTGTATGTGTGTGTGCGCGCTTTTGTGTGCAAATTGCTCACGTTAGTGTGAGGGATAGTATGTGCGTTTTGTGTGTTTATCCTTGTGTGTGAGTCATTGTGTGTGAGTGTGTGTATGTGTGTGTATGTGTGTGCTTGTGTGTGTCTGTGTGTGTATGTTTGTGTGTGTTTATGTGTGTTTTGTGTGTGTTTGTGTGTGTGTTTATTTGCGTGTGTGTTTTCTGTGTGTGTGTGTGTGTGTGTGTGTATGTGTGTGTGTGTGTGTGTGTGTGTGTGTGTGCGTGAGCCTAAGTGTGTGCTTGTGTTTGTATCAGGTTAATGTGTGACAGTGATGCTATGTATGTGTATAAGCGTAAGTGGATTGCTTGTATAGGTTCCTTACCTGGCTAGGGAAGAAGGGTGCCATAATGGCGGACCTGGCGTAACCCATGCAGTAGGCATAGCTGAGGCAGACTAGCGCCTTCTTCTGGAACCCTGTCATGGGAGGGAGTTCTTTAGGGGGAACAGCCGCTGTTCCATCTGGCGGCTTGAGGAGGGGGATGGTGTCCCCGGAAGAGCAATGATGTCCGGCGGTGTCAGACTCAATGTCAGTTTCCTCCACCATATTTTTTATCTATGAAACGTTTGCTGTTTAAAGCAATATGGATAGGATCGTGAGGTTGATAGAAAAGACATAAGGCTGGTATTCAAAAATACTAAAATGTCTTGACAATAACGTAAAATTATCTATCACTTGAAAAAGATTACGATATGTCAGAATATATGATACCAATGATGTTCTAAAGTTGCAATTATTTTGGAAATTGTTGCGCCTTTACACCAACTTCTTATGTAAACTGATACAAAAATAGTATTCACAAACACACACACAGACGCACACACATACACACACACGTACAGCACACACACACAGTCACACACACAGAGAGACACACATAAAAAACACACACACGCACGCGCACACACACATACATGCTCACACACACATACAAAAACACACACGTGCACACACAGACACATGCTCACACACGCACACACATATAAAACATAAACACACAGAAGCACACATGCACACACATACAACAGGCACAAACAAACACACACACAGTCACATACGCACACATACAAAACCTGCACACACAAAGCCACACACACATACACATGCACACAAATACGATACAATCTCACCCTCCCTCCCATACTCTTACATGCGCAAACATGCACAGAAGCTCGAGTGCACACGAACAAAATCGTCGATGTCGAGAAAAAAGGACTTCTACCTTCCAGGTGTCCTAGCAGGGTCTGTTGTCACATACTTCCCCTTCCAAGTTTCCTCAAGAGTCACCTGCTCATCGTGTATGGTCGGTGCCTGGGCCAGGCTTCCCCGAGTCGTCACGTGTGGCGGCGATGACAGCCACGAGTTCAGGGATTTACACAAACAAGCTGTATGTGTTTTAAGCTCCTATCTCATTGGACCCGTGACACGATGTCAACCTCGCTGCGACTGGGTGATTTGACAAACCCCTCAACGAATTCCAGCGATAAAACTAACATTTTTACGCTTTGTGTGTTTTGATGTCTTTTATTCGTACCATTGAATTTTGCATGGTATTCCCGTCATACTGAGTCACTGGTAACACTAATCCAATTTAGGACGCAGCGTGGTCACTAACTTGTCGCGGGTCCAGTGATATAGCCGATTGGCATCAACCAGGCCTTTCGTAACGGAATCAAAGTCCGGTGTCACACGGTGCATGGTGCCGGGTCTCCCCGCATGTCACGTGAATGTTTGTTTAGGGACAGGTTAGGTTTGTTCAGGGGTTCCCACGAGAAGGGTGAGGGACCGTTAGATACACAGGATTGAACTTTGGTTCTACATGTCGATCGTTTGCAATAAACCAACTTTTTTCGCTTTTCATGGAGGTAATGGCGGAGGATTTAAGGGTCAGACAAGATTCAACAAATAGGAAGACTACGTTATATTTGAGACCGCATTCTTAAGAAGTAACAGACAATTGTTTTGCTTTTTCTTCTTTGATCCCTCATAGTATCAGTCTTACCTTCTTCCCTCCCCTCCCCTCCTTAGCCGCTAATCGAAAACTGTTATATTGCTCTGGTAGTGCTTAATCAGTGGGATTAACTGCCATTTAGTTCATAGAGGGCTGTTCATTCATCAACGCCCCATCAATGATTAACTAGACCGTTTGAGCAACTTTGAAGTAAGCATACATCGGAAAATCCATTGACTAAAAATACCACATTCAAGTAGCAGTCCGAACCTTTGCCCACGTTCAATACAATAAATTTTGGTGCCACTTCACAGGTTTACGTTATATATTTGGATTGCGTTTTTTTTTTACATATTTATTTAGGTCATGTGGCGACAAGATAAGAATACTTATTAACACAAGCTATGGCACAATGTACACTGATTATTCTATAGGGGTGTCGTGTTGGTAGCGAGTAGCGAGATTAACAACACTTAATTTATTGAACCAGGACTTTTGTTCGACATCAACAAACTTTCGTGTCCGACACCTTCCTCAAAAGAATGGACCTCTGGCCTTTCATAATGAACACTAGCCGTCTGGTGTTCCCTTTTAGCGAGTTGAATGAGTCTCAGAGGCAACTTCATAACTAATATGTCTACTTCAGCGGTTTGGATAATCACTACGGAACGATCGTCTTTTCAAGAACATAATCCCGGACCGCACCCTGTAGACTGTGTATTGAATATGCTCTATTAATCACGCAAATGAACAAAGCAATCAGAAGAAATCGATGCTAGTAATCAGCGGAATATGAGACGAGATTATCATACCTCATTTACAGTTTTGTGGAGCGGCTAGAGTCGATCATTTAACCTTGTTCTGAGACCATCGGCATGTTTAATGTAGCTACGTCGACCTCGTCATTGACACAGATATTACAGCTACAGCATACTAGATTAAAAATAGGGTGAATCACTGTTCTCATATTGCTTAATCCTGATGTATGTGTTGTATCAATTTGAAATATCTGAATGATTTTATCTGCTGTTGCTTGACAAAAACATAAAAAACTACATTTTAAACTCATGTTTTACTGGATGGAGACCACTAAGCAAACAAAAGGGACTTTTTTTATTATAATTGATACATGGTGTAGAAGTGTGATTTTTCATACCAAATCACACAAATCAACACGCATGAAATACGTTTTAATTTTCAATGTCGGATATTCTTGATCAACGGTCGTTTTCTTCGTGGAAATGAGGTATTGCTTACATCTGAAACCACCGCTTATATATACGTAAAATCGATCTATTCACATCAATACGATCGGCTGTACAATCATGCATCGTTAAAGATAACATAATCTCCTTAACGAGAATGGACCATCTCCAAATCAGCGATCTGATGATCCTTGAAGATCTGTGGATCGCAAGTGATGGTAAATCTATTATGTCGCCACGAAAAAGCGAAACTTTAACAAGCAAGTCATCAACTTTGCAACTAAGTACATCAACTTTGTAACTAATGATCTCCTTAGCAAGATCAAACCGGCTTCAAATTGAAATGAGTCTTTAATCTCCAAAACTCGGCTACATAGGCGATAAAATACCACCATGTCCTCCTCGACAAGTTCTCCATGCATACAATCTTCTTTTAACATCTAGATGACCGTCTTTATAATCAGGCATCGTTGATTAAAGATAGTGTCATCTCCTTAACGAGAACAATCTCAAAATTGGTGCTGCATGTAGAGACTTAAAGATCCGTAGCCATATTCCGTATGTGATGTTAACGTTGGCTAACTCGCGGGTATATAAACTCGCCATTTTCGAAAACGGTGTATTTAGAGATATGTGCTAGATGCAACGTCAGTTATAACGCCAGCAATGCAAATCTGACAGACTAACGTATTCAGAACATTGTCTGAAAAGCTTCGATAACCATGCATTAGAAGATGGCGACGTTAAAAAACTCTTCGTCCCTTATTGATACAGTCTGAGGGCTTCGTGGGAGAATAAGTGATGATAACTCTGTTATATCGTCTACACGGGCCACCTCTGATGGGCCACTTAAGTAGTACGTTGATGAAAGTTAGACATCCAGGTAGTAAGATACGCCAAAAATAATTACTCAAGCAACTGGATAAAGTTTTGAAACAGTCAGACGTTTCAGACAGCATCCACTGTCTTTCGTCAGTGACTAACGAAGGAACTGACGAAAGACAGTGGATGCTGTCTGAAACGTCTGACTGTTTCAAAACTTTATCCAGTTGCTTGAGTAATTATTTTTGGCGCACTTAAGTAGTATTTTACACACTGACATGTCATCAACTTTTCAGTAGCGATAGTGATAAAATGAACTCGCCAGGATGATCGAACTGTTTTGAAGTCTAGATGTAGTGCCATTAAAGTACTTAGCCCGGCTACACAGGCGATGATAAGTCTATTATCTTGTCTGCCTGGACAGCGTGAGGTGCTGACCGTGCCACCGGCTTCCTGTTTTAAAAGCAGAGGTGAGACGTGGTTGGATAGACACATGGTTAGGAACTAGAGGAGCAAAAAGGGAATGATAGAGCTCTTTCATATGCTCATAAAATATAAATGAATTACAATGAACTTGAATCGCGAGAGTCCGATTCTCACGCATGGTGACATTGGTATAACTCAGTTACCGTGGTAACTTTAGAAACCATTACTTTTTGTAGCCTACATAGCAGGCTCCCTTTGCCTTTCTTTGCTTTTGCTGATTGTTTCTTCTTGTGCTTGGTCTATTGTGCAGCCAGCACGTAAATATTAGGCCAGGGCATCAGCGAAAGGTGTATTATAAGCCCCCCCCCCCCCCCCCCCAAACAAAAGACCCAGAGATCCTTCTATGGGGGGGGGGGGCTATATTTTTTTCATCCGTACCTTTTCCCGCAGCACATGTCCCTGAGGCTGACCCGGAAGTGTTACCCCAGGATGGTGTACAGGCAGCCTTACCTTTTCCCGCAGCACATGTCCCTGAGACTGACCCGGAAGTGTTCCCCCAGGATGGTGTACAGGTAACCTTACCTTTTCCCGCAGCACATGTCCCTGAGGCTGACCCGGAAGTGTTCCCCCAGGATGGTGTACAGGTAGCCTTACCTTTTCCCGCAGCACATGTCCCTTTGACTGACCCGGAAGTGTTCCCCCAGGATGGTGTACAGGCAGCCTTACCTTTTCCCGCAGCACATGTCCCTGAGACTGACCCGGAAGTGTTCCCCCAGGATGGTGTACAGGTAAGGGTTGATGGCGCTGTTGGCGATCAGTAGCAGCTCCACAGCGATCATGACGTCACCGGATGCCGTGAACAGCTCGAACCTGTTAAAGTGTAAAGGTGGTTTCATTGTTAGGGTTGTTGACTTAGTCCCTTAAGGTTCTGGATTTGAATCACTAGCACCCCCCCCCCACATTCCTCCTCCCAAACCTATGTCTTCTGTCGACCCAGGTGAGGATGTGTACATACATTTGGGTAAGGACGTCCTCTCTGACGGGACGTTGAGCTGCAGGTTCCTCTGTTTGAGGAGAGACCCACCCTTATGCTTCGGTCTCATTTCCAATCCGGGGCCCGGCCGGGTTGTTTCCAAAAACGAAAAATATAAAATGCATATCAAGAAAATACACAATAAATGGTTAGGAATAATTTTTGTAGGTTTTGTGTCTTAAGTTGTCTTTTATATCACACTTTTCGTTTAAACAGGCTGGCCGACCGGGCCCCGGATTGGAAATGTGACCAAAGCATAAGCACGTTAAAGAACCCACTACACCTATGTAAAAGAGTTGGCACCCATCTAGTAGGGTCCATCCTAATGTGAGTGGATCAAACATTACAGTCCGGTCTTATACATCTTGGACTTGTATTAAACTATATAGTGTGTTACACATTGAGGCAATACAAACAAGCAGACAAACCTACTACTTAGTTAACAAAAAAGCACAAACACAAACAACTAAACAAAGATACGCCAAAAAGCAATTACTCAAACAACTGGATATGATTTTTGGAAACGGTCAGACGTTTCAAGTAGCATCCACTACTTTTCGTCAGTGACTGTGAGCAAGATCAGTTGAATATAAACCTCGTGGTTATAAACCTGCTGTTCAACTGATCATGCTCACAGTCACTGACGAAAAGTAGTGAATGCTACTTGAAACGTCTGACCGTTTCCAAAAATCATATCCAGTTGTTTGAGTAATTGCTTTTTTTGGCGAATCTTATTACCTGGATGTCTAATCTTCATCGACGAACTAAACAAACAAATTAACAAACAGACCTGTGAGCCAAGTACACGATATTCTTCGGCAGCCAGCATATCAGGAACACCGCCACCACCGCAGTCACCATCCTGGTGGTCTTGTCCAGTTCTCGCCGATTCCCGTTCTCGCACTGCCGGCGCGAGATCTTACCCTGCGGCTGGTTAGTGCGCATGCGCCAGATGATGCAGATGTGCGTCACGGCGATGACGGGCAGGGGGATGATGAAGGAGATGATCGTGACGTAGATTTCCGACACGCGGTTCCAAAAGTCCGCGTCATCACCGAGGCCCGGGAACGCGTAACTACATACGTGCCACCCTGGTGATGGTTGTTGCAGCTGTGCATATATAACATACGGAACGTCGTTTATTGCTGCAAATATCCACAGGAAGAAGCAGAGAACCTTCGCCTTCCTTCGTGTCCTCCAATCCAGCGACCGAAACGGCTGGGAGACCGAGAAATACCGGTCCACACTCATGGCCGTCAGGATGAATACAACGTTGAACATGTTCATGCCCACGACTAGGAAATAGACCTGGCACATGGCGTGGCCGAATATCCATGCGTGGTTAATGACGTAGGTCGTGACGCGGAAGGGAGCCATGGTTAACATCAGAAGGTCGGCTATAGCGAGGTTCAGGATGTAAATATAAGCGGCGCTTTTGGACTTGTGTTGGGCCAGGATTACTATGATTATGAGCAGGTTTCCAATCAGCCCTGCTAACGCTATGGCAGAGAAGAAGACATAGAACGGCAAAAGGCTGAGGTTTTCGAACGGGTCAAAAGGTGGAACTGTCACAGTAGATATCGTGCAGTTTGGGGTACTTGTGTTGAAAATGTCCACAACTGACCAACTACAGAAGGTAGTATTGAGCGCCATCGCTTCGAATGTGATATTGAAGCTACTGTGAAAAAATGTATTTTGTTCCTACAGACCCGTCACACGAAGCCTTTGTCTCCGACCTTATCTTTTTGATTAACTACCAAACCTTTAAATCCAATACTCGTGAATGTCAAGCCTTTGGTAACAATTCTTATCTGTTCTTGCAGGCAGATTCTGAAAGTCAGCCGCCAACATTGCCTTTGTCTGACTTTGGTTCCGGATAATACAGTTGACCCCAATGTTTCTCCTGCAGCTGCGCTGATCTGCCTTCTCCGTAAAGTTGAAGTCCCTCGTTGCTCAATATCCTACTCAATATTCAAGTCATTACTCTGCGTTTTAGATGGTTTTGATATTCGTGGTTGTTAATCATTCCAATGCTTATATCACATCTGCCTGTTTGAATGTCATGTCGTCTAAGGTCGAGTTTATAACTGTAATCTATATGTTAGCTGTTGTGTTGCTGTCTCCCTACCCAGATGCTTTATATTTTACTCCAGCTCCAGTTTTTGGTGCATAAGGTAGATGAATGATCCACCTGGAAAGCAAGGGGCCAGTTTCTGGCCTGTGCACGTAGGCAGTAGGCAGGTAGGCAGGTGTTTGATGCCGCTGTTAGTCTTTCTGTTCGTCGCTCCGATGCCAAAGTCTTTCTAACCAGTTAATCTATTGCCCCAGCTTCAGTTTATACATCTAAATCACAGCAAACTACTCAACCCGCCCAGGTGCAGCGTTGCCCACACTCTAGATATTCTTTGTAAGTGTTGTGTCAAATCTGCTCGTCTTGCTGTTACTCTGATGTCCAAATCACTTCTTCAAATCCTTTAGTCGCTTGCAGGTCGTTCTCCATGCCCCAATGCCCCATCGTCTTTGCTATAGTGTATATCTGCAATGCACATGGATATGTTCGATGCCGCTACTGGTCTTGGTCCTTTCTTCCCGATAGTAGTCCACTGTGTCCTGCTGCTGCAGTAGTCTGGGCAATCTGCTGCTGCAATCAGTTTTCCGCTACCCAGAGCACAACTAGTGGCCTCACCAGCCCAGTTGGTCACGGTCCAGTCAGTACCTGTAATATAATATGTAATTCTAGATCAATATATTGAAACTATTCAATTAACAAATACACATCAAATAGTCGTATCTATGAATGCTGTCAAAATTGTCTAAGAGGATCCCCAGGGGACCAATAGAATCCGGTCTTCTCAGAGTGAGAGACTGATAAGGCAACGCAGAGACGAGGATGTCAAAGTTCATGGCCTTTAATTATGACCATCCTGAACAACCTACTATTCTCTACCAACAGTTGTTTCCCGTTTCACAGCAGCACAGCTACAGGACACGCAACGCCAGTAAAAACACTTACAAACTTTCAAAACCAAAAACCAATGCTATGAAAAAAACCTTCATGTATAGAGCAATATATATGTGGAACAGTTTGCCGCATAGAATACAAACCGCACCTCAGAGCAGTTTCAGGCAAGAGATGTCAAGGAATATGTGTATTAGTTAGCTAATTTTAATGCAGTAATTCTATGTAGCCTGTAGGCAATTCTATGTAGTCTGTCTGATGTATTTTCTGTGGTTACTCCAGGAAGAGTAGCTTCATACTATGTATGTAGCTAATGGAGGAAATAAAGTATCCAAGTAACTACTGCTGTCTCAGAGCTGCTCTTTAAACCAAGGGTATTTTTTCCCTATTCTCTATTTTTTTCTTCTTTTAAATACATGAAAATTTGCCATGCAAATGAATGATATAACAGTGAACGTTTGCGGTGCAGCCATGTGTGCTTATTGGTGCAATAGTGCAGTCAATCATGGTGATTGACAGGACCGCTAGCAGTAAGTATTCACGCCCAGGTCTCCATATTTGGCTCCGCCGGAGTACATCTGGGATATCCCAAACATGCACTCTAGGCTTAGAATGTCCCTTTGGCCGTCGATATTTTCAAATGAATGATATAACAGTGAACGTTTGCGCAGTAGTAAAGGCTGCTACGGTGTAAAGAAATCGGAGGAAACTTTCGACCTGCTGCCGGTTTTCGTATTGATTGAGGCAAAGTAGGTTAATTGTTTGGCAGATCTAATCTGTTGCAACATGTGCGGAAATATGAAACTCAATGAATGGCTTGCTTGCTGACGGATGAAGAGTCATTGATTGAAGATGAGGTTAAAGATATGACAATTATTTGATAGACTACCCGTGTGCATTTACATTTACTTAATATAATCGTTCTCTGTGTGGTATGTACCGATAAGAATACAATAATATACATGTCTACTTAAAAGCTTGAACAAATTATTTCAAATATGTACAACACAAAATAAAATGCAGTAATGTGTAAAATCGTTATAAAAGCAAGTAATCTGTATTTGTGCATCGAAAGAAATAATCAATTCCAAACAGCTTTCAATTTTACGGTTGAGGATTGAGGTTAAGCATCTATAATCGATACACAATCATCTAAAAAACGTATTCTTTGTCCAAACTAGCATGGCGGGAAGATCATCATCGACTTGCAGTCAGATGAGCAAAGAGTAGGTGTGACAGGACGTTCGGTGAAATAGAACCAGCTGCTGCCGCGCCGCGTGCGTGCGAAGCTGGTGTGTCACGCTGAAAGGCGGTTATACCTACTCTTCAAGCAGAGGAGGGGTTGCGGCTGTTTTTTGACGTGTTTTAATGTGTTTTTGTCGGACTTACTACTTGTCGGGCCTGTCGTTCATTTCAAAGACTTCAAAGACTTTCTACTTCTTCATTTTGAAGAGACAAAAATAAAATGACAATGTAGAAAGCCCGCCAAAAACGCATATAAACATGATTGTCTAAAAACAGCCGCAACCCCTCCTCTGCTTGGAGAGTAGATTATACCGGCTATACAGGCACAGACGTAATCCCAAAGCTAGCTGACCCAGCTTCCACAAAAGCAATAAGAGGTACTCAATGTCAAGGGTCAGCCACGACTTATTTCCGTTCCTAGATTATCTTGGTTCTCAAGAAGGCAATCGGGTGTACTTATTGTCAAGGGCAAGTGGCATTACCGTCTTATTTTCTGTCCTGCACAGTTGTGCGTTCAAAGAAATCACTCTCCTGTTCAGGGATCAAGGGCAAAAGTCAGTTTCTGCACAGATCGGCTTGTACAATCTTTGTTTGGCGTCACACACATGTACCTCTGAACCTTTATCACAGGAAATCAAATTACTTATTATAAGATTAACGACGAGCCCAATGTAAAGTTACTTTCTGTCAGTAGCAATCGACTTGCGTATTTTGCTTCTCAGAATGACACATCGCCTCTGCAAATTGATTTCCAAGAGCTCAGTAGGAATTTAGCTAGATATCTCATGGTTAATGACTGTTCTATCCAGAAGTGTCGGCGAGCAGAAGTGTCTCCAGATGGCGACACTTTTGGATATCAAAAATGCGCTCCATCCGGTGCAGCCATGTGTGCTTATTGGTGCAATAGTGCAGTCAATCATGGTGATTGACAGGACCGCTAGCAGTAAGTATTCACGCCAAGGTCTCCATATTTGGCACCACTGGAGTACATCTGGGATATCCCAAACATACACTCTTGGCTTTGGGCGTGTTTTGGTTCACCGACACTGCTCCAAAGCGGATTTTGGATAGAGAGCGCTTTTTAGATACAACAAGGACAGTCCAAGGCGTTCGCTGGGGTAACCTTAAACCCTTAAGCTGCCAGGTTTTGTAGCCAAGTAAAAATCAAAAATGTTTGACCCCTGACCTCCCTCACGAAACCCGCGAAACACCCGGCGGCGCTAACTCCCCTAACTTCCCGGCTTCGCGCGCTACACGCACGCAAAGCTGTTTTGTTCTGGGGAATACCCTATCCCAGTTATAACCGGGTCCAGCACACAAGGAATATTTCTGTATCCCTAATTAAGTCGGGACTGGCAGCTTAAGGGCTTCCTGCGCCTCTGTATGCACGCGGGAGCGCCTATACTTATTACATTCACTATCCTGTCACAACAAGAGGATGATCCGGATGAGAATTATATCCTCCTTCACCTCTACGAGGTGAGGTTCAGATCATAGCGATCATCAATCTAGGAAGTCGGGGTGATGATTGGTCAAGCCCCGAGGGTATGTTGCTGCCCTATTCATTGAAGGCGTACTCTGAGTTATGCTCCGGTCCAATTTCCAATCCGGGGCCTGGTCGGGTAGCTTGTGGGGACGAAAATATGAAATAAAAAGCAGCATAGGACACAAAATGTAAAATTAGTCCTAACCACATATTGTTTATTTTCCTGATATCCCCTTTTTTTTCGTTTTCGCCCGGCTGGGCCCCGGATTGGAAATGGGACTGAAGCATCGCATATCTACCATGCTCATGTATTTCCCAGTCAGAATATCAATGTAGTGCATTTAAGCATCTTTGACAGGCAAAGTGAAAAATCGGCTTTTAAGACTTTGTGCAGGATGGCTGAGCCGTGGTATTAAGTCTCCTTAATTCTCTGCAATTTCAGCATCGATTTTCAAAAGCTTAACCTTTAGCACACTGATTTAGGCGTTTGGCACCAATTCCCTAGTGGTTACAGAGATAGGCAGCAGGAAGTGGGTTAAAAACTCCAAAGGAAATCATTATGATGTGGTGGAGGCCGCGTGGGCAGCAACCCGCCCTTCCTACATATACGTCTCAGGCTGTTGCCGTGAAGCTGTCCCGCATGGCCACAGCAAGCGTTGATTGGATGATATGTTTTACCACTGATGATGAATAGAGTAAGTCTGGTAAAATGGTTGCTTTTACCCTTTCAAACCATTACAGGCTTCACCTAGAATTACTAACGATTACCGGTAAGATGATGTGCCGGGCATTAATTGTGACACATGATGTAAAGACGATCTGAATTACCGGGTACGGGTTAAAAGAGACTGGAAGATGTGGCAAGAAAATACACAAAGTTGTTTGTGAAGAATCTGGAAGCTTGGTTCTGCACTCTCTACAGATTATCCTTTCTTTCTTCGTGTGTGGATCCCATACTGTTGCAGCATATTCAAGGTTTGGTCCTACTACAGGTTATAGACAAGACGATGTCGCAAACAAAACCCTTGGTTATTCGCGTGATCGGCATGTTCTCAAAGAGGAAACGATACTCAACCATTTCAGATTTAGAACATTGCCATTTGAAATCAGAGGAGTCAAATGTGCCAACAGTGTCATTGTTTCATCTACGGTATCTAACAAATATAATCTACAATGGGCGATGAACTATTTTTCAATGAACGTTTTACTTTCGTCTGCTCCAAATATCTCTGCATTAAAAACAAAGGAACAGAGAACACTTTATTCTGTCTATTCATTTTGAGCAGTCTCTAATGCTGTGGAGTCCTGAACACTTATCTGTGCTCCATTTGTTCCTCCTTTCTGCACCCCCCTCCCCCGATTCATCTCTGTCTATGTTTAGAAGGAATGTAATGTAAATAAGCAGCATCCAGTAACGACCGGCCTACACTCTATGGGCTCCGGAGACAGGCTGATTACGACGTTTGAAAGTTGCCATAGAAACTAGATAGCGATTATCCACTACCCTTTGTTGAGGATTTGACCAACATGATCGTCCGGGCTACGAATGAATTCCAATGGTAGTCTCTGCTATATTCTGACCTCTTTGTTTGAAAAATGTCCGCTTTTTGAACCAATTAAGTGGCTCTATTGGGATCTGGTCTCATTTCAAATCACTGGAGTATATACAAGACCCTATGAGAGACGGAAAGCGCCATAAACATTTTCGTCTAAAACTATTCCTTTCGCTTTTTCTGCAGCCATTACGCAGACTTCATTTTCATTTATCACCATCGTTATATCCTACTTTCCGTGCAATATGCAAGCACCAGAGGGCATACTAGGAGTACTTGGCGACGATCCTTAATAAACATTTTCCTACAGCGCTTTTCAAATCATCTTTCCATGCCGCTTCTACAACTGGCTGTGTCCCATTAAAGTCCACTGACCTGTCCTTAAGGACTGTTGCATGTATGCATAACACAGATCCTTCACGAAATCCTTTGTGATGGGTTGAAGAAATGGCAGATAAGTGATACCTACATACCAAATGGCGTGCTGCAATACCCTAAAATGTACCAACGGCCATGTAAATGTAGGCAATGGTCCTTTTTACTTTGTAAAACGTATCCAAATTTTCTTTTTACATTTACCACCGTCGTTCAATTCCCTTTTAGGTGCAGTGTACAAGCTCCAAGTGTGCACAAAAAGTGATAAATTTAACCTTTCATAAACATTTTCTATCAGCAAGTTTTACTAATTTCCATGCCGCCCCTATTATTGGCAGAATGTTCTTCAACTTGACCGACCCGTACATGAAAACTGATCATGTATATATTGTGCATATTTACTCTCCGAAATCGTTTGGGATGAATTGTAGGAATGGCAAATAAGTACCATGAAATACTAACCTGTACCAATGGCAAGGGAACTGTTGATGTATTTAATTATTTTAAGGGTTCTTAGTACTTAATATTTTTCTAAAACATTACAAGACTTGAATGGAATTTACCAAATGGCAATAGAACTGGAAATGCATTTAACTTTTCTATCGGTTCTTTGTACTTAAAAGTTTCCGCAAACATCATCAGACTTGCGTGAGACTCACCATCATGTCAGATTCCACTTATCGTGCAGTTTGAAAGCTTCAGAAGGGCAGAAGAAGTCAATTCTTCATCAGCATCGTTTTTCTTTTGTCATCCCGCCCAGCTACCGGCGACGTCCAGCTGGTGTGTTACGCTGAGTAGCGTTTGTACCGGCTAATTGATCTCCAAGCAGATCTTTTGAGGTTGCGAAGACCGTATCAAACTAGCAATAGAAGTATGTATGTATGTAACCTTGGATTGCTATTCAAGCTCCTTCTTCCAGTTGGATACGGTCTTTGCAGTCAGTTGGGCCTGCTTGGAGGCTACCGGCTAATACAAATACTGCCAGTTTGATACGGTCTTCGCAACCTATAGATCTGCTTGGAGATTACAGATACACTAGCCCTTTCTCAGAGACTGCGACATGTATTGATTAAACATTTCCTCCTCAATTTTTGTGTGATGCGTTTATAGAAACGGCAGATGAGAAAGCGAATTCAAAGTCCTCTGGTAGCCTTACGACATTAAAATTGTTTGATGCAGATAAAATGACATATTATTTCCCTTTTCATTAGTAGCCAGACAATCAGACTTTTCTATAGAGATGCATAACCTTATCATGTGGTGAATAACTGTGTTAGATAGGTCTTTTGATATCACTTCGAATTCATTCCATTAGTCAGGGTAGCCAAGCTGTCGATTGGAGTATAATGACAAAATCGAACCCTATCCATCGTTACGATTTCGAGAGGAATACATGATTGCCTGGTCAGGAATCTATTCAAGTAGAGGTGCATTTTTATTGCTCATTTTATCTAAGTATCGGATACGGCCACCCTTAGAATCACAAGGAAACGGAAGCCAAGTAGGACACAATCAAGGGGGAGACCCAAGACTACGCTACGAAAAGCACAGTGCAAAAGAACGGGAAAGATTCCGAACAATGAAGGAGATGAAAAAAGGAGCACCGAAACTCTCATTGGAAGAACAGCGTATACCGGCTGATACAGCAGTAGATCAAAGGTTAAAGGTCTAAGGCTTTAATCATAATAAAACCAGTCATGTTATTAGCCATAAGGAGTTTATGACATACTGGCTATGGCATAGGTTGGTATCAATTTTTATCTATAAAATTGGTTAGCCACCTACCATGCATAAATGCAGAAATGTTCGCGGTGGTTTTAAGTTCGCGGTTTTCGCGGCAAGCTCTTCGCCGCGAACTTAAAACCACCGCGAAAGTGTTACCTCCCACCCACTTGTCCACTATTGCCTCGAACGCGGGCTTAAAACCACCGCAAACACTCTATTTTCTCTCTACCGCGAAATTAAAACCACCTTAACTTAAATGCATTTACAGTATGAAGATGTAGGTCTCAGTGAGATCGCGATGTCGTTACCGTAAGGGAATGAGGGTGTAATTGATTCCCCAGTGGACCGGAAAAACAGCGAGGGCACCGATAATGATCACTGATAAAGGCTATCCGGGCTTCAATGGAACCACAATGCGGAACGGATCTTCGTACGACGGCAGATAAGATAACAGTGCAGGGCAGGGAAGCGAAACTGACCAGGCAAGAATCATGCTGGGATTACGCCCCAGACTCACCGATTCCATTTTTTAATAAAGGTAGAACCATCCCGGTTATTATAAATCAGAGTTCGAGATGAACATGCTGATTGAAAAGAGAAGAGAACAGATGTCCCTGTGGGTAAGGACCAGCAGTGAGGGCAGATTTTGCACATTTTCCCGGGACCACTACTGATTATCTGAATCTCGACGTTACTGGTCACTAATTGAGATGAACGTGCTAAAACTAGGTCAGGAGGTCATTAAGATACATGACCGTGAAGAGAAAAAGAAAGAACGAACGAACATATATGTTATCTCCAAGCAGATCGAACGGTGGCAATGACCTATCCAACTAGCCTCTACCAGCTGCAGGCTCCGCGGGATGGCTGGAAAAATAGTACAAATTGGCCTAATAGAGTGAATAGTGTGCCAAGGGAGTTAGCTACGGAGAGAGGGTCCAATCTGCCATCCACGGATCGATAATGGAGCTTCACTGTATAGCGGACTACCCTGTATAGCGGAGTACCTCAGCTGATTTCTACTTTTTTCCCAACGATAAGACGGAGCCTGGTAGAGGCTACTATCCAACTGGCTAAAAGAGCTTTTAGCCACCCAAGAGAGAGGAAGTATGTAGCAGACAGAAGACGGTGGTGACTCGAGGAGAAGAAGAAGCCACCCAATATATATATAAAACTCATTTAGCCAGTTGAATACGGTATCTGTCACCGTTAGATCTACTTAGAGATTATATAATTGTGCTTATAAATCAGCTTGTGATAAAGCTTTCGTATTGGACTCTCGGACTTCTCTCTTCATGACTATAATCAGATATGATGTATCTGGCTCAAAAAAAAAAAAACATTGCGTGAGATGGGGCTAGTCTTCGAACGATGCAGTAATAATGGGTGATTTATCGTATGTTTCTTCCTGCGCGTTTTTTCGGCCTTTCTGACCCGTTTGTGAATATTAGAAATCCAGCTCAGGAAAAGATGGATAAAATTGAATCTTCACTATACTGGATTAATACATTTGTATATTCTATATAATGTTTACTTTGGATGCTTTCCGTAAATCCAAACATTATTTCTCATTGAAAAAAAGCTGCCAGATGGGCGCTTGAAACGTCTGAATATACAAATATATAAATCCAGTATTAAAGATTTAATTTTATTAAACTTTATGACCATTGTTAGATATTTATAGACTCACTTTAATGTTATTTTTCTTCCTATTTTTGGCGACGCCTCAGGGGCGAGCCAAATTTTTACTATATTGTGTGCAGATTGCAAGAATTCTAGGGATTGTACAGGAATGTGAAAGTCCATGGGACGATAACTCAAGAATGCCTGGATGTATTGTCTTCATATTTTGTAGGTGGGTAGGTCTGTAAAAGACCTTGTAATGATTGGATTTTGGGCCCCCTAGCAACTTTCTATGGTACTGCAGGGGAACTTTCACTTTTCAAATCTCGTCTTCTGAACATGCAATAGTCATGATTTTTAAGTGGTGGATAGCTCTTTGCTAGGAAAATATGTCCTGTAGATTTGGACCCCCTAGCGGCTTTTTTGGAACTGCAGGAGCTGATTTTGACTCAAACTTTGAAAGAGAATAACGCAAGAAGGGGATGACGGATCATCATAATGTTTGGTGTGTAGATAGCTTAAGTGATGATTTACATAATCATATGCCAATTATGCAAATCAATATCTTATTTGCATAATTAATGAGGACAGTTAATAAATCAGCTGCAGACTATTATATGACTCTCTAACACATGACATGTGAAACTGAGAAAGAGATAAATATCGATAGATATCAATAATGCAAATTGATACTTAATTTGCATAATTAATGACAAAATACTATAAATCCATAGTGATAAATGATGAGGATTTCATTTTTGCACCATTTGGAAGTTAAGTAAATGTGGCCACTATTAGACACAAATCTTGCATAGAGGGCCTCATTTACATAATTTATGAGGAAATGATACGATATCTTTTTTTATGAAAACAAGATTTTCATACATTGGACAACTTGTGTTATTTTGGTAGAGAAGGTGATCGACTGATATGATTTATGCAAATTATGCAAGGTCCTTATTTGCATGTGGGCTAAAAACGAAAACGTTAACAGAGACCACCGTCGCCATGGCAACATCTTTTTATGTTGCCAATCTTGTTCTAATTGTTTCTGCGCAGTCAGCGGTCTGTGGTATACCTAAGGACATAAAACTTCAGAATTGATGAGGTTAGAAAGAAATACCATGGGAAATAAAATGAAAGCCGAATGCTGACCAAAATACTGATTAAAAACTCTGACACCATGTTACCCCCAAAACGCTGTCCAGCTAAAAGCATTATTGACGTAATGGGAGCAGAAGGATGAGTGATTATTTGTAGGTGAACAGTACTCTCCATGCAGAGCTAGGGTTTCGGCTGGTTTTTAACGTGTTTTTAGGCGTTTTTGTCATGCCTTCTACTTTGTCATCGTTTTTGTTGCGACACAACAAAAACGATGACAAAGTAGAAGGCATGACAAAAACGCCTAAAAACACGTTAAAAACCAGCCGAAACCCTAGCTCTGCTTGGAGAGTAGGTGAACAGCACTTTTTAGACATATTGCTTGTACAAAGGAGCTTATAGCCAAGGCAAAGGGGGGATCTGAATAACCCCCTAGGCAAAAGGAGAAGGTAGATTTTGTAGGGTAAGAAATGTTTACATTGTCATTGATTTTCACAAAGTCGACCTTCGTCAAATGCTCTTAGCAAAAATCCTTGCCGTCAAAGCACGTAAAAGGAATAATTCCCCACCAAAGCGAGTGCTATATACCAGCAGTCATGCAGCGTGAAGGATTAAAATTAATTACTCAATCCAGTTTTTCTGGAACAGCCTAACATTTAAAATTGATCCTCTGTAATTAAATTCCGATATTATCGGTGATTGTGTAATCTCCCTCAAACAGGCTAATATTTTCTTATCTCATCTTAATGTAAAGCTTTAAGAAAATCGTTTTTGAAGAACTCAGCTGGATATATCTATTAAAAAAAAAAGAATTTCAAGCGAACGAGGGTGATACATGTCATCTTTTAGCCAGCGTGAATACCCAAATGGATGAAACGAAATACCTTTATTGAACGTTTCTGCTCTTACAAGATAAGTACAGGTCATGGTGATACAGAGGTGGTATGGTAAAATTAAAGTGATATTTAAAACGTGGTATCTTATTAAATTTTCAAGCTAATTATTACTAATATAAATCAAATCCAGTTACTCTGGAGCAGCCTCGAAATGGATTGATAACATCCAGTTACTCTGTAGTAGTCTCACATTTTGATTGACCTGTGTTGATCCCCTGTAATTAAATATCTATGTTACAGGTGATTGTATAATCTCAATCAGACGGTCTAATACTTAAATAACTCATTATCTTGTAGGGTAACCTCTAATCTTACGCTGATTGAGTGACATTTTCCCGTATACTTTATCTCTACCTTTTATCTCAGAGGTATAAACAGTGTGATAAAGAATGGGGGCTTAGCCTCCATAGCACGCTCTGAAGCGGCCTTTTGGGGGGCTTAATAATACACCTTTTGCAGCCAGCCCGTAACCATCAGCCACCCCCGTAACCATTTTGCCGGTAGAATGGTTACGGGGGTGGATGATGGTTACGGGCTGGCTGCTAAAGGTGTATTATTTAGCCCCCCAAAAAGGCCGATTCAGAGCCTGCTATGGAGGCTAATGGGGGCTCATGTTTCGAAACTAACCTATTGTATAAATCAATATTTCATTTTAAACCACTTCCATCTGAAAAATCCTGACAATTTGATGACCGGTGTTTTGATGCTTTGTAATTTATTTCTTGCTCTAATGTCTAAAAGACGCAATCTTTCTCATACCAGGTGTTCCTATAATCCATCTACCTGGTATGATGATTACTCTTTTACACCAAGGGGAGGTTGGCTCGTGAGATTTATCACCCTGAGCAAGTGGAATAGAAATCTCCTGTTATGTTATTGACCTACATATGTACAATCCGTTATGGAACAATTTTTTTCTGCATAGGATATTGCTCAAACAGAATAACCGATTTAGCTTCCAATTGGTACCCCGTGCTCTATGCAAGGAGTTGAGTGAATGAGTGAGTGTTCTATTAGAGGTGTGTATTGATCGGTCATCGTACCTTAGAATTCCAACGACATCCATGCAATCCGTTGCTCTCCATGAGCTCATGCATCAAATGTATTTATTAAGGAACCTCTCGTCTTGACATAAGTCAAGACAAGGAGGCCAACCTTGATAACATAATATACTGTAAATGCAGAAATGTTCGCGGTGGTTTTATTTTCGCCGTTTTCGCGGCGGCAGTTTCACCGTGAACTTAAAACAACCGCGAACATGTTTGTCCGATACTATAGCAGAATGTGACTATAGCTCTGCCGCAAACATAAATCCACCGCAAACTCTTCATTTTCCCCTTAGCGCGAAATAAAAACCACGCGAACTTAGATGCATTTACAGTACTAGGAATGAACGAAAGACCCTTATATGAAGAAGTGATTCCACGGCATAGCAGAGGTCATTGACACCAGACATGTGTGGTGTTGTCACTTTGCCAAAAAGAATACCAAAGGGAAATGAAGTTCTTACTGAAAGAAATCAACACTGCGGCAGAGAAGGATGGGCACTGGTTGATGGCAGATGTGTCGCAATGATTACCGACGGTGCAATAGGTGAAGCGTACAGCATGTCAATAAAGACTACAGAACATCTCTAAACGTTTTATAAAACTTCAATCATTCCGTTTCTACATCAAAGATCTTAAAATCAAGGCCCTACAGTAGGTTCCCATTTCTAAATATCAATCTCTTCTGTAGGAGCGATGTAGAGAATAGAGGGAATACTAATACCAGTTTAACAAGTACGTTGGTCGCATGTCTACATATCATAACCTATGGCTACCGGCGACTCTAAAGCAAATATCAGTCTAAATCTATCACAATTTAGGCCATCATAGCTATATGACTGGAATAGAAGTGGAATATTGCCAACATGGAATCTTAGATCAGTTTGTACTCACATAAAACCTCCCAATGCGTCAAATCTCGGTCCATCAAGCGGGGGACTCCAACTCGCCCGGTGAGCGTCACGGTGCCGTGAGAGTGTATGCTGATTCTATATGGAATTCTGGCTTCAGTCTGTTGTGACGTCAGTGCATATGTATATACTGCGCAGGATTGGTGCATCAGTTCAGCAAATGAAGAGCATTCCTTGGTCAAACCGATGAGTTTAGAATGTTCTATAAATCAGAAATGTGATATCAATGCATGGCTTGCCAGTGCTGATAATTATAAACGCATTTGATTATTTGCATTTGCTAAATGGCCCTGCTGATATAACTTATATAACGTTGCACTGTATTTGGATTGTATCTAATTCAATCAATTCGTTGTTCTTGATCATGTTTTCAATTGTTTAATTTCTTTCTTTTAGATATTGCAAAAGGCGTAGCCAATTTAATTGTGATTCATTCAGAAATATACAAAAAGTGCGTTGATGAAGGTTGGACATCCAGGTAATAAGATACGCCCAAAATTGCTACACAAGCAACTGGATAAAGTTTGAGAATGTCAATTTATTAACTATTTTTGGCGTATACAAAAAGTGATTCATTCATATCATCAATATACGAAACAAGATAATGATGATTTTTCTATCTGCCAACAACATGAGCCAACCCGGCAACCTAAGCAATATAAGGGCGCTGAAAGTTATATATTCAAAATCATTTTTTTTCTGATTTCTATCCATAGTAAGTTTAGATAACACTATCCCATCACATATCGACCATGATGGAGCAAAAATATGATGTCGTTGTGTGGTGGGAACTCATTGAAAATCTGATCACTTGGAGGCCAGCCATCATTTCAAATCTTCCGAACATGCACGATTCTGACCGATAAGTCCTGAACGCTTCCGAAGAAATAATCACATGGTCATGGCTCAATGTGCTTGGGTATTGTGACGTCACGCGGCCGGAAGTTACCGAAAATTGTCGACAGAAGACGGTTACGGCTGGATTCTGGGCTGATTTTGGGGGGGACCCAATAAATAAGATACTCCTTTTGTGGCCTGCTTCTGTGCTATTTTTAAACGCCGAAAGTATGAAATAATGATGCAGATGTGCTAATATAGGGAAGTAAATGTAAATTTCAACCTCACCAAACAGAATTGTTTCCCCAGAATATTTCAAGTTTTACCCCCTGAAATCGCTTAGGGCACCTTTAAGGACGACGTACATGTATATACAGCCCAAAGAAAGCGTGCACCATTTGAAAGCCTTACATTCGCATAAAAGGCCGCGAAGCCAGTCAGATAACCCCGACTGATAGGTGATGAAGTAGATATCAGCGCTCGACCACACTTCATTATGTGTATGGGAGTTAGTTAATCTTGGCAAGTGTAGGCAGTCACTTGGCTGAATGAGCATTTAATAATAATCAGTCACGAGAGCCAATTTGCATATGAAATATGGAATCAACTTGTTTAAAATAAGCCCATACGTAATTCCGAGTACGCATGTGCAGTGCCCAAGGTAAAGGCCCGCGAGACGTAAACAAAACCAGTAGCGGGGCGTTGTTATGCAAATGTAGACAATTTTGAGACGAGAACTGTTTATTAGCCAGGGGGCTTAACCTTTGACACTTTACATGCGAACTCGAATTTTCGAATTGGCTCACACTTACTCGAATTGATCTCTAGAAAAATGTTTTAAAATTGTAAAGAGAAATGTCTATTCAAACTAAGTGACATCAGGAGTATAAAGATTATAAGTCAGAGATTTATTACCGCTGATAGAAACGGGGAATCGGCCGTACTCAGTAACAACGCTTGATTATGGCGATGGATTGTGCTTCTGGGAACGCCATAAGTACACACGACACTACCTAATTAAGGTCTCATTGATGATTGTGCACTCTAAGAGAATTCGTACCCATAAAGATGAACGGCTAAATGAATGTGCTATGTTTATATCGGTGGGAAATTCCCTTTTAGCCAGCCCAACTGATCTCAAGAGTCAAACTGACGAAAAATTGTTTGTAACGTGCACAGCCCTGCATTTTGAGCAATGCTGTCGTGCGCTTACAGCTGGAAAGTCCATTTTGTGGCGTGTAGCTAAGTGCAGTTTGTAATTGCCATAAACAGAGATCGTATGTAGTGAAGTTGTTGGAAGTTTATGTTTACCCGATGAAAGTAAATGTTCTCAACATGGAATTTATGGCATTGGCACATTTCCAATAGCTTCATTACGAACGCGCCGGTGCGAAGCACGTATTATACCATGTAAGCCTATGGGGCGAACAAAACCTCGTGGATGAGACCTTAAGATGCACATATTTGCTCTGTTACCCAGTAACTTCATCTGATATAGAAAGCCTGTCTGATCACCACGCACAAATGCTTGGACTAATCCTGTAAACGGGGAATAATTTTCCACATCGATTCTTGGACTCTGAAGTCAATCAAGTAGTCAGTCATGAATCGTAGCGTGCTGATACAGCGATTACAAACATAATCAGATCAGATCAGAAATGCAAAGTCACGAACCTCATTTGGGAACCTCATCGCGGTCAATGAACAAGTGACGCAATTCACGGCACATCTAGTGGTTGCAGGCGATCTGATGATCAATGAAGTGGGTGTTAATATTTGCTGCCGCTGGGCAGGCAGTCACTCTGTTGAATGCAAAACAAATATTCAATCAGTCATTTGTGGTAATATTTTCTGTCGTTCCCGCGGCCGGCCCAGGATCCTTCTAATGATTGAGCACTCCGTTGGGGCAATCTCTTATTATGGCAGATCAGGTCGCAAGAGCAAAAGTTGATGTAGCACAGCGAGTTCAGCATCGTCGTCATCACTGGCGCACTTCCAGTAGCTACCTTTTTTCTTCTCTTCTTACCCTCAGTTAAAGTGAAGTGGTATATGATCAGGTTTTCGAGTGGTGTTATTGAGCTTCGCTACGGCCAGTGTTATCAGCCAAGCACGCCGGGTCACCTATACTCCTCTCGATAAATGTCGAGTGCAGCTAGTCCCCTCTTCATGTCTAGACGCCATGCTTGACTAGAGAAAAGGGAAGCTGGGAAGCAGGCTTTATGGTTTGGTAGAGGAAAGACAGCACAACGGGGTACATCAGGGGAGACCAACATTGCAGCAAACAGCGTCGCAATTCAAGTGTGTGAGTTGCGAACATCAGCACATAGATTTACAGTAAAATGTTCCCAATGACACGGCCTGGAATGTAAGTTTTCCCTACTCCCTAAATGCGAAGCCAAGGGGACACCACACAGTCTGACAATAGCCACCTACATGTAA
This sequence comes from Branchiostoma lanceolatum, assembly GCF_035083965.1. NCBI lineage: Eukaryota > Metazoa > Chordata > Leptocardii > Amphioxiformes > Branchiostomatidae > Branchiostoma > Branchiostoma lanceolatum. Next base: position 1,034,758 of record NC_089739.1, on the reverse strand, counting down.
AAGCAGCAATGCCCAAAACAACCATTACCAGCCTGGCCAGGCGTTTATCGCTATTGTTAAATTCCACGCTTCGTGCGGGTCTGGTAACAACAGACTACCAAGGCCAGGTTGAGGGATTAGCTCTGTACCTCAACAGGAGGCGTGGAATACTCAAAATACAAACCAAATACCCCAAAACACCTGTCCCACATTCAACCAGACCCAACATCTGCTTGGAGGTAAGGGTCAACCATTGGCGCAGGTATTTTGGCCTGCTGCCATTTTGATCAGACAGCCCCTCTCGCCCCTAGCAGTCTGGCAACGCAAAGTACAAAGTCCGACCTGCGGTTTACCTGCAAATCCCACCACAGCGCCAGTCTGCACAGGCCTGCAGAAATATCTGATGGGCAGAAGGAAGAAACCTCATTCAGGCCCAAACACGTAAGCTGCGATTAGCATGTTAGGTAATACTGTAGGAATCTAGGTTGTTTCAAAGGGTACCCGAGTTATTATTCATACAGGGGTTGTAATTGCAGGACAATGCATAGTACGTGTATTGGCTGAAGAAACAACAAAAACAACAAATTCTGTAGCTTTGTACTTTGTACGTGTATTTGTCGCAGGAGTTGGGAGGGGGGGGGTGCTGAGCGTGTGTAAAAATGCATTCTCTAAGTGTTCGACTGTAATTTGCACAGATTTTCCTGGCAACGTACCCTACCTTTAGCCTCTACCAAGCTCCAGACGTCGCTGGAAAGAGTAGAAATCGCCAAAAACAAGAGTTGGCCAGCCGACAGATACAATTTGCAAATTATATCTGAGTGTCTGGACCCTGGTAGAGACTACCTACTTTAAGGTATAGGTTCAATACGTCAATCCACAATAAATTTCATTTAAGCTTATTTTATAGAAATAATTTAAAAAACACAATTTCTATTTGATTTTTCAGGATAACAATGAACGTCGTCAGGCTCATTCTGTTGTTTCTATCGGTCCACTGTTGTGGGTCGGACGTTTGTCCGGAACAATGTGCATGTTTGTCATACGTCAACTGCATGGGCCGAGCACTCACGAAAATACCCGAAGGCTTGCCGAACGACACGACCACCCTGGACCTGCGCCTAAACAACTTGCGCCGCCTAGCGGAAGGGGCTTTTGCTGCAGTGCCAAAGCTAATTTACCTGCACCTAGACTCGACTAACATACATCAAATACACGACTTGGCCTTTATCAATCTACATCGTTTACATCACTTGTATCTCTCTCAAAACAGCCTGTCCGCTGCCCCGTGTGCAGCCGTTCGGAGGATACCGCAGCTAACACATCTTCGTCTGAGTGGTAACAGCATATCAACTATCCCTCCAAACTGCTTTGAGGGGATCAACAACCTATATGGGATAGAAATTGACAACAACCAGATTCAAACCTTACACGAAGGCACGTTTTTAGGTCTTCATGAACTCCGCGACTTGAATATTGCCTATAACAGGCTTACTGTGGTGCCGGAACAGGCTCTGAGGCAGATCCCAAACTTACAAACACTCCGCCTTGACGGGAATCCTATCCACGTCATCGGATCAGACGACTTTAACAACACCAGTAGACTACTCTCACTGTCTCTAGGTAACCTTGGTGATGACCTTGAAATGCGTGATGGCGCTCTGTCTCACCCACGACTTGTGGAACTGATTTTATCAGACAATAACCTTCAGAACCTGCCTGTTTCTGTCCGAAACGTCAGCTCATTGCTGCAGTTCGACCTTCGAGGCAACTTCTTCCCCATCATCTTCGAATCCTGGTTCGAAAACATGGCGGAGCTACAGACCCTGAACCTGGCCTCTGTGAGTCTTCAGTTCCTGTTCGAGCCGGCTCTGCGCGGTCTATTCTCCCTCCGAACTCTCTACCTAAACCACAACGCGCTAGGATCTCTGTTTGAGACGACTTTCCGGGACACTCCAGCGCTGAAGTCTCTGCAGCTGAACAACAACGAGCTCCTGGCTCTCCCGGCTCGACTGTTTGCCGGTCTGACATCGCTAGAAAGTCTCTTTCTCTACAACAATAAGTTAGCTCAGCTTCCAGCCGAACTTTTCACTGACACGATATCGTTGAAGTACTTGTACCTGTCTGGGAACATGTTAGTTACTCTTCCAGGGGAGATATTTCATGGCTTGCACTCGCTGTCATTTCTTGATCTTTCTCTTAATCATCTAGAAGAACTACCAGAAGGATTATTCGACAATCTGACGTCACTTGAGCTGCTGTATCTCCATGGCAACCGACTGACCGAAGTCCCGTCTGGTCTCGCGAGAATGATGACGCAGTTGCGGGAAGTTAGCTTAGACGATAATCCGATAGAGATTGACTAGTCTGGTGTGTCTGATGGTAATTCTATTGAGATATAATTGATACTAAACTAGTCCTCATTAATTGTAATCAGAAGCCCTCATTGAAATGATCAGGAAAATTGTATGAACCCGCTAAACTTAGTCATTACAACATAACATGAGATCATGAAAGAAATGAAGGATATACTTTTTCGCTTTCCTTAACATTCGGTTAGAAATCCAAGGACTAAGACATGATGTCGAGGTGCCAGATAGCGAATAACATAGAGAATTGGGTATCATAATTTCGTAATGACAGCCTATTCATTACCCTATCAAGGACATCATGGGTCAGAGATAAAAAGTGAAACATGTATTTTCAATTGACTATTGACAAAGGTATACACGTGGACCATTATACTCGACCTACTTTGGGATTGCCATCTGTTACTTTCTTGAAACAAATACAAAAGCCCAGAGCTGTGGCGTTGATATCAGTGTCTGTTGCATCTATCAGTTTGTATTGATTTCAAAAAGAGTCGAGTAGTACGTTTTGGCGCAGTTTTATTTTCTTTTCACTAGCGAGTTTATTGTATCATTATTTGTGACAATGTGTCAAATGTGTAACTTTTCAACGTATGAACAGTTAGCGTCAAATGGTATAGATTCCAATTCTGTTCCATTCTGTTCTTAACGTGACGTTTAGGCGTGCATCCCGTGAACTGATTTGTAATTTTCGCGAATGCAGACTCGCATCTGTGGCTTCACCTTAAGTTAAATCGCAAAACAAACCATTTGCGAATGTTTTGACAGATATGTTTAGCACGTGGTAACTTAAAGGCTTCTGTGTCTATTTTTGCTTCGCCCGTGGCATTGAGATAAACCGCATGTTCTATTTTTGATCATGACTGAATAAAGAAGTTAGCACGTGTGAATCTACCTTAACTTCAAAATCTGTTGCATTCCCGCCTCCGAGAGACATAGGTTAATGTTAAAAAACATAGACATGCTAGTATTATGGACAACATGCAAAAACACCGGTTTAGTTGGAAATAATGCTGACACGGTACCACAGTTGGATTAACCTCCATCACAGCATACTGGAAGATATCAACATTTTCTCTCTTGGCTAGCTTGGCTTCGTTGACGAAGATTTCAGGGGCCGGGTCCACTTATCAACATTCAGATAATAACAATATGTATGTATATACAGACTGGTTTGAGTGGGCTTTCTTTATAACTTGTTGATATTTTGAATTGATTATGTAATACAAATATTATTGTTATCATTATTAGAATTATTAGATAGAATCAAAACTCAATATTTCCTATCATTAAAACAACAATAAAGGTGGCCTTTTATCTACGCACTAGATTAAGTCTTTATGGAACGGATAACGTTTAGTCCTGTATGTAGCAGTCAGATCAATACAAATAGAATATTTTTAATGTTCGATCAGTCTACATCACCTACATTTCAAGCCGCTTTGAACGCTGTGTGATATTTTTGACCATGAGTTCATAGAGGGCTATCATTTGTGACCATGGCCTCAACCACTATTGTAATCTTCACCAAAAAAATGTATTTATTTCAAACCATTCATGATCAGTTGCCCTCCTATACAGGTTTTTGGCCAGCTGCCGTTTGAATTGATACCATTGTTGGTGAAACATAATGCCATGTTGCCACAGTCAACCACAACATTAACCACTTGCTCAGTAAATAGATATCCACATAGATTTTAGCTTCGAAGTTAATGATTTTTTGTCAGGTTTCTCACCTTTCATTGGCCCTTCGCTCAACCTTTGTTAATAGAATGTCCGAATTGAAATACAAATGGAAAACAGCGCTGGTGTCTGTGGTGACCTTTCAGAGAAACAAAATCCTGCAAAAGGAATAACTTACAGACATGGCTAAAAAGGCAGATAAATACAGAAAGAATACATATTTTAAAGGTTTGATATGCATATATCTAGCCTGTAACGTTGGACTCAACGCGAATGGGAGCTGCAGTGTCCGCTCGACTGTCGGCCACAAACCAGATGCGTGACACATCGGGGATGACCATATGTCGTTGAGGTCGATACTATGAATGAAAAGACACGATGTCCTGGACACGTAGTCGTCCACGCCCTTTCTTCTCCTACAAAACAATCACTAACACGCCATGTTTCATATCTCTGATTGGCTGGCGCCTTGGCTGTCTGTTTAAGACAGTCCTTAAGGACGTCTTTCACCCTGAGACGTGGCATTATCACAGGAGACGGCGACGATTGGAACGGCAACCGACTGGGTCTCCTTGGACATGACTTCTGCCCAACTCCTCATACACCTGTTGGTGTTGGGTCTGGCACCGAGTACCAGCTATGCCTTCTTCAGTAAGAAACATATTTTCCTCATTCTTTTCTTGAAGTATATAATTTTTCACATATCTTTATAAATATTGGCAGACAAGCAATGCCCGATGACCATAATGCCGGTAGTGCACACCGCGGGAGACATTAATTTTTACATTGAATTATTTGTCTTTCCGTAATTGCAACAGTTTCAGTGGAAATGTACTCCTTAGCACTTTACTTGATATCTCTGTGTTTACAGTAAGTAAGGGAGTGCCGCTGTGTATGACCATTGGTGCTTAGAAATTGCAGCAAATAGGAGTTACTTGCATAGACACTCTGGCTCTCTACCTGACACTGAAATCGGGATAAACAAGAGTATCGAAGCTAAGGGGAAAAACATTGAAATTGGAAAACACTTTCCAATAAGGCCTTTTGCCCTGAAGACATGGCCATGGTCACATGAGGAGGGCGACATAGTTCTATGTGGCTTGCGAACAGAATGTGTCACACAACGTCGCCTCAATAGCAGACAGTTCATTAAATAGTTCAAGATATACAACTGAATTAATTAAAATTGGCCCAAATATTAAAGCAACATTACGTGCTAGATATAACATAAACACACACACTCGCATACACACCTGCAAAACACACACATTGAATATGTATGGGGATCGACTGATATTGCCTTTATTCTTGTCCTGGCTTCGTATACTAAGATATAACGGGGTTATCCACGTCTAGTGTCAGTGATGTCTGACAAGGGCGGTACGTGACAGGCAGACTCGACCACACCGGCTGCAGGGGAAGGACGAGTCTGGGATTGGTGCAGTAGCGATGTGGTTAATTTTACATAAAGTATTCGAATCTCTATCTAAAGCCCACCTCTCACTGGACCCGTGGCACGCTGGCGGCGTCGCTGCGTCCTAAACTGGATTTGTGTTACTCTTGACTTTCTATTGCGAATATCATTCAAAACGTACAAGTATGACCAAAAGACATCAAAACACACAAAGCTTTTAAAAAGATTCGTTTTTTGTCAATGAAATTCGTTGACTGCTTTGTCAATTCGACCGGCATCAGCGACCGCACAAGCGTGCTGCGGGTCCAGTGAGAGGGGGGGCTTTACGTACACTGGCTTGTTTCCCCCCCCCCCCACCCCCCCACCCCCCAGACTACCCTCCCGGCGCGTGGGGCCCGTGGGGAGCCTGGTCTAACGAATGCGGCTGTTCGGACACGTCCAGATACCGTACACGGAGCTGCGTGCTGCTGGTGCGTGTCAATATTTCTATTTCATTTAACTAATTATTAAACATTCAAGAGCGAAAAATGATACACTTACAGCCATTCAGACAGCATAGAATTAAATACCTAACAAGAGAATCAATAATTCAGATGATAAGAAGCAGGAAAACACAGATTAGGTGTAAATCCAAGAGTATTCCAAAATCCACGCAATAAAGTTCTTCACGTACATTTTTATAATAATGATAACTTAATTACATAACATTCTATTAGGCTAATCAATCTATCTAATACAATATGGTGTAGTAGTATGGGATAACAATGGGATTTTACAATCATTGGAGGACTGTCTAACGTCTAGACATTCTTTGATATATTTTCCAATGAATACCATTCAGGGGTTGCCACATGTCATTATGTACTTAAATTTGCTATTCTAGTCCATTGAGATAAATCCTAGTTAATCCGACGACAGCATTGAGTATAGTGAATTACGTATATCAAAATATTTGGGACAAACAATCAAAAAGTGATATTCGTCTTTAATTACCTCTGGACAAAATGGACAAACCATTTGGTCGATAGAAAGTTTTTGAAACCTCCCCGTTTCTATACTTAATTTATGACAGCAAATTCTGAGCTTAGTGATTGCCCTTAGAAACCACTGAATGGCCCTGTGTGTTTCACCCTAGAGCGGCCAAGTCGTGACGGACAACATGCAGATGATATTCACTCCGGGCTGCGGGAACTTCGGCATGAACGTGGGGGACAACATGGAGACGGTCGCCTGTCCGGAATGTACCGCTATCCGTAAGTCTATCCAGAATGTACCGCTATCCGTAAGTCTATCCGGAATGTACCGCTATCCGTAAGTCTATCCGGAATGTACCGCTATCCGTAAGTCTATCCGGAATGTTTCGCTATCCGTAAGTCTATCCAGAATGTACCGCTATCCGTAAGTCTATCCAGAATGTACCGCTATCCGTAAGTCTATCCGGAATGTTTCGCTATCCGTAAGTCTATCCAGAATGTACCGCTATCCGTAAGTCTATCCAGAATGTTTCGCTATCCGTAAGTCTATCCGGAATGTTTCGCTATCCGTAAGTCTATCCAGAATGTACCGCTATCCGTAAGTCTATCCAGAATGTACCGCTATCCGTAAGTCTATCCGGAATGCACCGCTATCCGTAAGTCTATCCGGAATGTTTCGCTATCCGTAAGTCTTTCCAGAATGTACCGCTATCCGTAAGTCTATCCGGAATGTTTCGCTATCCGTAAGTCTATCCAGAATGTACCGCTATCCGTAAGTCTATCCGGAATGTACCGCTATCCGTAAGTCTATCCAGAATGTACCGCTATCCGTAAGTCTATCCGGAATGTACCGCTACCTGTAAGTCAATCCGGAATGCACCGCTAACCGTAAGTCAATCCGGAATGCACCGCTAACCGTATGCATGTCCGGAATGTACCGCTACTTGTAAGTCAATCCGGAATGCACCGCTAACCGTAAGTCAATCCGGGATGCACCGCTAACCGTAAGCATGTCCGGAATGTACCGCTAAACGTAAGTCATTTCGGAATATACCATATTTCACTCCATCTTAGATTGTTCCTAAAATTGAAATAAAAGAAGCCCCAGTGCGAGAATGGATTTTTCACAAAAAAATACTATCGACACAAAAAAGACTATGATATGAAAACCCCAGTCCAAAAGTGAATTTGAACGCCAAAATGTAAAATGGACAAGTGCAAAAACAATTCCGCTCAAAATGTGTACTTCTGAATTGAATCTCCTTTACATTCAATCGGGGAAAGTCGTAGAAACGTTTACGAAGACAGAGTTTCAGCAACGTGGTTCCCCTCACACTCACTGTTTGTTTTGGGGTAAAAGATGCACCCACCAAAATTGAATGTAAAGGAGGAGATATGCTACTTTATGGTATGTGTGTAGTCAGCTACCGCATTCAGAGACAGAAAAAGACATATTCAGGTTCAAATGCACCGATAAGGTCATATATTGACATGCAAGATCTGTTAGGTACACATTTCTCTTTACTGTGTCATCTAGCTGAGCTGGAGGCTTGGAATGCCTGGACGGAGTGCTCGGAGCCGTGCCTGGGGCAGTCGTACCGCAGCAGGGTGCGCCGCTGTAGTTACTATGTTTCTGTTAGCTACATCTTCCTCTTTACTGTCCCATCTAGCTGAGTTGGAGACTTGGAATGCCTGGACGGAGTGTTCGGAGCCGTGCCTGGGCCAGTCGTACCGCAGCAGGGTCCGCCGCTGTAGTTACTATGTTTCTGTTAGCTACATCTTCCTCTTTACTGTCCCATCTAGCTGAGTTGGAGACCTGGAATGCCTGGACGGAGTGTTCAGAGCCTTGTCTGGGGCAGTCGTACCGTAGCAGGGTGCGCCGCTGTAGTTACTATGTTTCTGTTAGTTACATATTTCTCTTTACTGTCCCATCTAGCTGTGTTGGAGACCTGGAATGCCTGGACGGAGTGTTCGGAGCCGTGCCTGGGGCAGTCGTACCGCAGCAGGGTTCGCCGCTGTAGTTACTATGTTTCTGTTAGCTACATCTTCCTCTTTACTGGCCCATCTAGCTGAGTTGGAGACCTGGAATGCCTGGACGGAGTGTTCGGAGCCGTGTCTGGGGTAGTCGTACCGCAGCAGGGTGTGCCGCTGTAGTTACTGAAAATAATGTTTCTAATAGGAACATCTTCCTCTTTACTGTCCCATCTAGCCGAGCTGGAGACCTGGAATGCCTGGACGGAGTGTTCGGAGCCGTGTCTGGGGCAGTCGTACCGCAGCAGAGTCCGCCACTGTTCATACTACGGCTCTGTTAGCTACATCTTCCTCTTTACTGTCCCATCTAGCTAAGTTGGAGTCGTGGAATGCCTGGACAGAGTGTTCGGAGCCATGCCTGGGCCAGTTGTACCGCAGCAGGGTCCGCCGCTGTAGTTACTATGTTTCTGTTAGCTACATCTTCCTCTTTACTGTCCCATCTAGCCGAGCTGGAGACCTGGAATGCCTGGACGGAGTGTTCGGAGCCGTGTCTGGGGCAGTCGTACCGCAGCAGGGTCCGCCGCTGTAGTTACTATGTTTCCGTTAGCTACATCTAAGTTCTCTTTACTGTCCCATCTAGCTAAGTTGGAGCCGTGGAAAGCGTGGACAGAGTGCCTGGGACAGTCGTACAGTACCAGGGTCCGCCTCTGTTGCTACTACGGTTCTGTTAGCTACATCTTCCTCTTTACTGGCCCATCTAGCCGAGCTGGAGACCTGGAATGCCTGGACGGAGTGCTCGGAACCGTGCCTGGGCCAGTCGTACCGCAGCAGGGTCCGCCGCTGTATCTACCCGAACGACCCTTACGGAGAACTGCCCCCTGTCGGCAGCTGTTCCGGGAGCATGTACGACCAGCAGAACTGCGACCTGACATGCAAGTAGCGTTCATGGATCTTTTTAAGTATTCTTCAAACTGTTAAAGGCAGGCTTAACTTAATTTCGTAAAGCGTACTGCAGTATGTTAAATATACCACTCAGACCAGTTCTGACTTGTTTTACACTAGTCTATCATAGATTAGCGTTTTTACAACATTTGAAATTCACGGTGTGGTGATGTAATACTGGCGATGTCCAAAGCCCTTTGACCTTTGTGACGTCAGATTCCGAGTCGAAGGAATGGCGTCTGAAGCAATTCCTATGTTGCAGGTGTGGCCGACTCGGAATCTGACGTCACAAAGGTCAAAGGTCTTTGGACATCGCCAGTATTACATCACCACACCGCGAATTTCAAATATTGTAAAAACGCTAATCTATGATGGACTCATGTAAAAGAAGTCAGAACTAGTCTTAGTGGTATATTTAACATACTGCAGTGTGTTTTACGAAATTAAGTTTAGTCTGACTTTAAACAGCTGCTTTTAAATTTATGCTACTAACTAACAAGTTGTTTTTCAAGGGGAGTAAGACCCAAAAATACTATATTTTAAACACAAACGACAAAATAAGTTAGGCACATTTTTGTTTTAAACAAAAATAGCAGAATAATACCAAATGTACCACTCTGACAATACCCGTTAATAGTTTCGGACTCTGATGGGCTTTTAGTAGGATGACATTGTATGGCCTACGTGTATCAAGTAATTTAGACTAGATCTTATTGTTTTCAAGATATTATGTCTTTGAATGTAAATGATAATTTTCGTGAATTGACATTTTGTCCAGTTTATTCATCCCTGTTACTCTCAGATTCTCCCTGCACTAGTCACTAATATTTTTTTTTTCATTTCATCTTCAGGCGTCCAGAATGGTGAGTAGGGCATATTTAGTTATTTGCGACGAATGTATAACATTGTCTCTTTACCATACATATAGTCGTACATAGGTTAACCTGCATAGGTTATGAACCTGCAGAAAAACTTACGATTTCATGTCATGAAACTTAATAAAACTGCATGAATGAACCAGCGGAATTAGACCTGTGGAGTAGCCAGCGCTACTGCCCGTGTAACGCCATCCTTTGAACACAGCCAAAAGAAAGTTTGTAGAACCCATGAGATGTCATCATGAGCATTTAAGACTGTACAGGCAGCCCCCGACTTAGGAATGTCTAAACACACCAGCTGAATGGGACCTATGGAGCAGTTGGAATTGCTGCCAGTGTAGCGCCATCCTTAACACACCTAAAAGAAAGTTTGTTGACCCCATGAGTGGTCTTCATGAGCAGTTTAGACTGTACGGGCAGCCCCAAACTTAGGAATGTCTATACACACCAGCTGATGGGACTTGTGGAGCAGTTGGAGCTACTGCCCGTGTAACGCCATCCCCAACCTGACCATTGTAGTTAGTAGGAGTAATAAACATGCCTGTATAACGCAGCTGAGTGGGACCTATGGAGTAGTTGGAGCTACTGCCCGTGTAACGCCATCCCCAACCTGACCATTGTAGTTAGTAGGAGTAATAAACATGTCTGTATGACCCAGCTGAGTGGGACCTATGGAGCAGTTGGAGCTACTGCCCGTGTAACGCCATCCCCAACCTGACCATTGTAGTTAGTAGGAGTAATAAACATGTCTGTATGACCCAGCTGAGTGGGACCTATGGAGCAGTTGGAGCTACTGCCCGTGTAACGCCATCCCCAACCTGAGCATTGTAGTTAGTAGGAGAAATAAACATGTCTGTATAACGCAGCTGAGTGGGACCTATGGAGTAGTTGGAGCTACTGCCCGTGTAACGCCATCCCGAACCTGACCATTGTAGTTAGTAGGAGTAATAAACATGTCTGTATAACCCAGCTGAGTGGGACTTGTGGAGTAGTTGGAGCTACTGCCCGTGTAACGCCATCCCCAACCTGACCATTGTAGTTAGTAGGAGTAATAAACATGTCTGTATAACGCAGCTGAGTGGGACCTATGGAGCAGTTGGAGCTACTGCCCGTGTAACGCCATCCCGAACCTGACCATTGTAGTTAGTAGGAGTAATAAACATGTCTGTATAACGCAGCTGAGTGGGACCTATGGAGCAGTTGGAGCTACTGCCCGTGTAACGCCATCCCCAACCTGACCAAGCGGGCCCGTTGGAGGGGCTGTATCGACAGCGACCACCTGGGAATCCTGTACGTAGACGACTTCAACTGTGGGGCGGGCGCGACCACTCAGTCTAAACTGTGTCTGCAGGAGGACATCCCGGCATGTAAGGGCGTTTCCGCTTTTTGATAAACCGATTCAATAAACCATTCATTCATTTGCTCATTTATTCATTCGTTCAATTCTGCATTGATTCATCCATCCATTCGTCGTTTTGTTCGTTCGTTGATTCGTTCGTTTGTTCATTTATCAGTCTATTCTTCCATCCATCCATACATACATTCAAAGAGAAATATACCCGTAGTAACATATGACCATGAGTATCATAGAGAAGTATACGTAGGTCTTCATCGACAACGATGGACGAACATCATCATACGTTAACGTATGTCTATGAGATCGGCTACCCGAGGGTATGGCGAGTCATTTACATCAACGATGTCTTAACCCTTAAGCTGCCAGGTTTTTTAGCCAAGTAAAAATCAAAAATGTTTGACCCCCGACCTCCCTCACGAAACCCGCGAAACACCCGGCTGCCCTAACCCCCCTAACTTCCGGGCTTCGCGTGCTACACGCACACAAAGTTGTTTTCTTTTGGGGAATACCCTATCCCGGTTATAACTGGGCCCAGCACACAAGGCATATTTCTGTATCCCTGTTTAAACCGGGACTGGCAGCTTAAGGGTTTTAAGAGGCAGTAGATATACTTTTCGTTTTTAATAATTTTCAGGCAAATGCAATAAACATGGCAACAGCATCCTCCCGATTTTCTGTTGCAAGGAGAATGTTCCATCATTTCATTTTCGTCTCTCTTTAGGTGCTAAACCTGTATCTGCCCAAAAGTTGGGGTATAACGCATGTGAGTATTAAGTAATTTTTGATCATTTCACAAAGTGACTCGTATCTTTAAATGTATATTTTGACAGAAAACATCGGTTGAAGGAAGCCCTTGGATGTGTACGGACTCTTTTATATTTCTATTCAGCGAATCACAAACCTGCTTAAAAAACGTTTTGCAAAGGGTTGCGTGAAACTTAGAACGCGTTTTGGCAGGAGTCTTTTTATTTTTACAAAAGCTTATGTAGTATAGCCGTACATGTATTTCTATTTATAATGTGGCACATATTTATTCCATGTGTTTACAAATAGATAAACCATTTGAATTCCTATGAAAATTTGAAGCGGACAAAGATGTTCGCGATGTTTTCAAGTTCGCGGTGAAATGTCGCCGTGAAAACCGCGAACATAAAACCGCCGCGAACATTTCTGCATTTACAATAGCTTAGAAGCCGAACCTGATTCAATCACGTTCCTTTCTGATTACTTTGTTTCGAAGCTTACTACCAGTGGAGCTCGTGGGGCGAGTGGACGCCATGCCCGGACCTCTGTTTGCATGACCCTACCGTGATCACCTCCCGCTACCGGGTCTGCACTTATCTGTACAACGGGCAGGTGGCGCACCAGCTGCTTTGCGGGATAGACTTCTACCAGAGCGAGGCGTGCCCGAAGGTCCCATGTAAGCGTCGATCGTATAAACTCGTTCACCATTCACAGATATCGAATTACGTCCATTGTTTACTGATTTTATTTGCTTTTTCGGCGTTCACAACTTTTAACGGCTGCCATTGCTGCCATTGTCCTGATGCAGATGTTGGTGTTTCAATCCTGTTTTGTACGAGAGAGAAAAAAAGAAGAAATTAACAACGAAAACGATTATTTCCAAGTACTAAAAAACATACGGCTAGGGCTGTTCTGCGTGTGTAAGCTAGTTATTGATTTAAAAGGCCTTGGCATTTTATTGTAGTCCAGGCGTGCTAAACATTCGTCCTTGCTGCATTTTACTTTGAAATTGATTGTGCTTTGTTGCCGCAGCTTCCCTTTGCTTCTGCACTTACTGTTGTGATAGATTTCGTTAGCTTTTGCGCTGCCGTATCTACATGTAAGGCGCTGCTGCTAGCTTACTGTACTCTCCAAGCAGAGGATGGGTTCCGGCAGGTTTTTGACGTGTTTTTAGGCGTTTTTGCAGGCCTTTCTACTTTTTCATTTTTTTGTGTGTCTCTATAAACCCAACATATATGTAGAGACAAAAAAAAGAAAAGTAGAAAGGCCGACAAAAACGCCTAAAAACACGTCAAAACCTGCCGGAACCCATCCTTTGCTTGGAGAGTGGCTAACTGCCTGTTACAGTTGTTGCTTCTTTCCTTGCTGCTTTTGTTGCCTTTACTTTTGCTGCTGTGCTAAATGCTGTTGCTGCTTCTGCTGCTGGTTGCCATCGCCGCCATTTCCTCTGCAAAGATCCCGAGTGTATGTATATCCATAGATTTCAAATATACCTACTAGTAGCTTTAAGAATGCTGCTTCAGTCATTGTTATGGTAATGCATTTGCAGTTTTTTTTGTTATTATCCAATTGCATGGACGACTCTCTGTATTATGTTTTTCTTACCTTCCAGGTAACGGCACTTATGTTCCTGAGGAATTCGGTAGGACATATTACAGTTATCTAGTGTTCTAGCTTTGTTTTGGTTTGGTTTGCGGATGATATTAAACGGATTTAGATTATAGTCTTTTAGGCGTTGTGCAAACAAGCAAAAAACGCTTTTCTAAGTTAACTTTCATTTCTTTTTTATTGTGAAACGTAATGATTTCTTTGCCTTATACCTACGTCTAAAACACGACTAGATCAAGTTTACATGGTCAACCAGTCCTTGGTAGATTCCTTTAGGGTGCGCTTTTTTACGAAACTTCATACAAAAATCATTAATGAAATCATCATTTGGTCAAGCTTGTTGCATGAATGTTCTTTATTGACACTAAGTGTCCACCATGTCTCCTTCCTCCAGGTCGGACACCATGTTTTGAGGAAGGTGCCGGGACCGTCTTCTACAAGGGCTGCGCCATGGTCTGCACATGCGCAGACAATCAACACTTCAACTGCGAGGACATGTGAGAAACGGAGTCTACATTGGAAAATAATAACTAGAGTTAGAAGAAAAGAAAATCCATAAATTTGAATCTTAAGAAAATTATTGATTTCTTTCCTTCTAATTCTAGTCATGTAATGTTTCATTGTAACCAAATGGAACACAATAGGAACACATAGACCCACCTAATTCTTCTCCAAATTATTGTTAATTCATTCAAGTTCAATGTGACTTAAGTTCGCGGTAGGGCGTCACAGAGGCGCTGTGTTAATGTTTAACGTTTGTGGTTGAAACGTAATACATGACATATCACAGTTACATTCACTAACATCAACGCACCGGGAATGTATATTGTACTATTTCAAGTACATGGCCGGCAGAGACTGGTGTAGATGGAAACGTGAGACAACGTCAATTGGAAATAATACTATGACACTCAGTTTGCTTCTCAGATGTCAATACCATTAAAGAAGTGGTTTGAATACTTACGTTCTCATGTCCCCAGGTATACCAACCTCAAAGAAAGCAAAAATAGAGCTGGGTCAATTTGGACCTTACACGGTCAGATTAGGTGGAAAACGTATCGGTCGAATGAAGATTGATGAACAACTAACTGCTTGAAAAATCCTTCAGGTGTTCCAACCTGCCGTCCGAGATGTTCCAGTACGACCAGAACGGCTGCCGCTACATCATGAAGCAGCCCTTCCCCAACATGCCGTACACGCCGGACACCTGCTGCCCGCACCTCGAGTGTGACGCGGCGTTCGCGGGTAAGTAATGTTTGTGCTTACGTCATGATGACGTCACTTGGAGACTGCCCGCAATCTTGGTGGGTTACATAGCCGTGCTGCCCACACATAGAGTGTAAGCACAGTTTGTCGCGTCACTCATGGTCGCGTCAAGTCTACGACAATAGAAAAGCTACTCAAACAACTGGATACTATTAGATTGTTTGTTTGTTTGTTTGTTTGTTTGTTTGTAAATCTATGTAGTAGCTTTGTATTGTGCACATTATTACTTTTAACGATGTAAAGCACCGCTCTACTTTACATTTCCTAATGGTAATCACCCAATACTTATCTTAATGACCAAGGCATTTAACTTTAAAAACGTGGAATTTGTCGGTTCCCCGCAGCCGGAAACTGCCCTGACCTTGACTGTGAGACGACGTGTACCCGCGGGTTCAAAGTTGAGCGGGGGTACGACGGCTGTCTGCGCTGTCAGTGTCTCAATGCACAAACCATCGCCGAGGGTCAGTACCTGTTAAGTTAATCCTGTAATCTAGTATGTCTGTATGTGCTATTCTGATTAACCATGGAAGATTAGCCTTTATAAGCCTAAATTATATCAAACTAAACGAAAAAAAACGAAGAAAGTCATGATTTAGGTTTGTAATTTGTTGGTGTATTTGTGGGCAGCAAATCTGTAGAAGGTGTCGACAAAATAAAAGACAGGTCCTAAACACTTGAGATTGCTATAGATTAAGGAGCTTTTAGATAATTATGGAAGGTCCGACTACTGCTAACGTTACGTTGAATACATTAGAAAATAATCGGATCTAGGTTAAGGCATTCCTTTTTTAAGATTCCTTGATAAGACAGGTTAGTCTTTCCCCTATACCTATTAACTAATATCATTTTTCCTTTCTATCACCAGAGGCGTACGGAGCAGCCATTGACCACGACGAAGCCAGGGGTGTGTAAACCTCAGTCTCTGCCTAAGTAGTCAATATCAAATTGAAATCATTCACGCGACCTTTGAACTTTGTGCGAGAACATCTCACCGACTTCACGGAGCTGACGATAGCTACTTTACACATAGCTCTAAAAGAAAGAAAAAAATGTTTTTTTTCTTGGTCAGAAGTTACCCCCAATGGCAGACTTTCTAGCGCTGAACTGATGCAGAGTTTACAGGTATCACATGATACACAACATATATATATCTTATCCACACTTGCATTTTGTGGAACTGTCGCAAGGGTCTGGGCGTCTGCCATTCAGCCCCACCAGGTGACGTCAATACGACTTTCCCCAACCGAAGTCAGGTACCCATTTACACCTGGGTGGAGTGAGGAAAGTCGTGTAAAGTGCCTTTCCCAAGGGCACAAGATCGATGACATGACAGGATTCGAACCCGGGACCTCTTGGTTCTGAGCCGAACGCTCTGCCTTGTGTCAAGGCAGAGCAGTATGTAAGGCTTGCAAATTAGCCATGTAGTAGTACAGTTATGTATGGTAACATACTCCTGCTGTGCTCAGCCTTTAAGTTAGTTTTCTACAAAGAGTTTTGTGACAATGGAAAAATCATTTTGTAGCAAGAGAAAAGTACATGGAAGCCATAATGCGTATAGGTTGGTTTTGAATCTTTATGTTCTCCATGTGTTTCTGCAGCTCGTATGTGCCCGGCCCACCTGCTATGCGTGGGGTCATGTGACACCGGGTACGCCCGTAACGAGCACGGCTGTCTGACATGCGAGTGTAACACGCCAGGTAAGCACGGAAATACAGTCAAACCTGGCTATAACGACCACTGTGACATGCGAGTGTTACGCACCAGGTAAGCACGGAAATACAGTCAAACCTGGCTATAACGACCACTGTGACATGCGAGTCAGGTAAGCACGGAAATACTGTCAAACCCTGTTTTGGCAACTACTCATATATAAGGATAATTGTTACAGTTACTATAGAAAACATTAATAAAGTGGGCCAATGGGGAAATAATGTTGAAGCTTAGGAACCCCCAAAAGCTGGCCACAACTACCAGGGGACCTCTCGTACACGTTTGAATGCGAATTACTCTAATTTGAAAGTCAAACAATCTGTAAACTAGCTAATAGGCTTCGCGTATTATGGTATATGATACTATATATATTGGTATGGATGAAGTCGTCGGTTAAAGAAAAAACCGCACACGAAAAACCAGTCATAATATATATATATAAAAACATGTATCCCCTTACCTACAGAACATTTGCAGCTTCGTTAAAAACGCCGAACATTAAGGAAAGAAAATGGAGGGAAAATAAACTATTTAAAAGAGACTTTGTGCGATTTTTATTGGCTCTGCAGTGTGCGCGGCGGTGGTTTGTGAACTGGACTGTCCGGGAGGCCTCGCGAAGGACGCCTACGGGTGCGAACTGTGCCAGTGTTCGCTGTTTGGTAAGGCCATTGTCTTTTCTTACTGTTTATTCGCGCATAACATAAGAAAGAAAACCTTTCAATCCTCTTTCGCCTGTGCGCTGTTAATTTCGGCTGCTTTCAGCTATGAGCAACTAAACTCGTCAATATTTTTTACAACAATTAGGTCATGTTATATCCATCTAAGAAATGCCAAGTAGGTACCCCTCTAAGCAATGAGGCTGATGCTACCTTATAACGTGGTCAAGACACTTACTCGATCACGGGACCCCCACTTTACGTCCCTACCGAAAGACGAATGCAGCTCCAACCAGGCTGCTTTTCCCCTGGATTTGAACCGAACTCTGCCAGTTACAAACTAATTTGAACCAGTCGTTTAACTGTTAAGATGTTACAAATATAACTACAGCGTCATCATCATATTTGAAAATTAGGCAAATGACAAGCGTTTCGTGATATTTCAGACGATGGGTTCTGCACGCACCACGAGCAGCACTATAAGAACGGCCAGAAGCTTCTCTTTCTATAATATGCACATTGTAACTTATAATTACCTAACATGGGATTAGGTCATAAAGTGTTTTGAACTTTGAATCAATTAGATACTCCGTGTTATTTCAGACGAAGGCTTCTGCACGCACCACGGACAGCACTATAAGAACGGGCAGAAGTTCCTGTCCGACTGTGAGGGGGAGGGGGGCTGCTGCGAGATGGTCTGCCGGTGCATGGACAACCACGTCACCTGCGAGACCATCTGCCCTGCTGTTGTTATGGTAAGGACAATAAGCTGCATACACTTTTACACTAACGCGGAATAGAAGTCCACAACGTTTGTATACCCCATTTGCAATGTGGATATGATTATTTCAGCTGTGATACCACATTGCCTGTTGCCCCTGTTGAACGTAATAGAAAACAAATGCCTCTTCTACACTTAAATGATGTAAAAGTGGTATGGGTTTCTTCAGACACAACCAAGATCTAACTTTCAACGTAAGTGGACCGTCTTCCACCTTCATCAAGACGATACTGACTGATTCTTCTTCACATTGTAGCTTGGTGTCGCTGCAATAAAAAGAATGAGGCCACACAAATTGTATCCTCCTCAATTCACAGTTCATAGTGTAGACACATATTTATACCGCGTGCCTCCTTGATCTAGAGAATGTCGCCAGATTGCAAAGATTCTAAAATGAAGTCTAATAAGGTTTTATTAGTTGAAACTCCATCTGTTATTAGTACATGATTGTAAAGATAGGTATTAATGAAAAGTTAGTAAGTGTCAAGAGGTCAAGGACCGTTGCGGTCAGAAAGAAACTTACGGGAGCTAAGGAAGCTCGCAGCGAATCGGACAAAGTGGAAGGAACTGAAAGAAGACTGAATGCGGCTGCAGGATGTTTTAACTAATGCATCAGCAGAAAACAGTGGACTACGACTAGTAAGTGTAATGCCAATAAAGGTATCCTACCAGGTAGAAAGTTGATTATTGCTTTTCCCCTGTGCTTCAGACTGCCAGTGCTGAATGCCCGTCCCCTGTTCTACTGGACATCCCGGAAGTGTGCTGCCAACAGTACGGCTGCAACGATGACGACAAGGCAAACGTCAGGAGGGACTTGGGCCTGGTCATGGCACAACGTAAGAATGCTAATGCTAATGCAAAATAGATAACGTAAAATAGCCAAAATCTATATATATTCATACGTTACGTCAGCATTAAACGAAATCTGATAAATTACATAAGAAATAAAATGTTTAACAACTTATAATTGGCCATGTGGAAACTTTGCTTATACAGTAATCAGTGTCACCAATCTATAGCATATTTGATAACTGTCACGAAATTCGCAATTTCGGAAAAGGACCTTTTTTCTTTCTATTCGCCTGAAGATAGAAATATGATAATCTTCTTAGATCAGATACCCAACATGATTTACATGCAAGACAATTCTGGCAATAAAGGAATAATCCGGGAGTCTCCTTGCTGATTTCCTTTGGAACATTAAAGAGGCCATTTGCTTGGTACAGATATTGGCGGTGGCAATATATGGACATAATATTTCTTTCATTGAATAACTATCAGGGCTAACATTTACTGAAAACCTATCTTAGTCAACCTGCCAACTGTATAGTCAACAGCAGTATCTTGGATCCATACCTATGTAGTGACAGCAGGCGACTGTGTGAGTATTAACGACACGTGTGATCTCCACTGTCTGGACGGGTTCGCCAAGAACCGACTCGGCTGTGACATCTGCCAGTGTTCCACTGTCGGTAAGGGGCACCCCTCTTTTCCCGTTTTTAGTATCATTCGATTGGTATATATGTAGCATATATTTATTGCGACTTCTTTATCTGTTTATAAACGGATGATAAGTAGAATGTCCCTTTTCTCGAGGGTTTGTCAATCTTATGCACCTGGTCTAAATCATGATACCATTGTTTTTAGACGTCTTTGTTCAACATATACTTGTCGGTTTGAACGCTAGCGCTGCTATCCAAATGATATCAATTTAGATCATGCAAGATAAACCGCAGGGTTTATCAATCAATGGGGTAAATTGAGGCAAATATCCTTCCTCTCTACTATCAAAAAGGCTCGAATGGCAAAACATTGCAATGGTTTTTATTTTCTTGTGTATTACCTTAACAAGTAGCTTTTGTCTTCTGACACTACAGACCCAGGGTCCTGTATCAGTAACGGTAACGTGTACAGGAATGGGCAGTCGTTCATCCACATGGACAACTGTGATCAGCGCTGTGTCTGCAATGATGGGGACGTGAGTGTTTTATGACTTCTACCCTCTGACGTCTTCATCTACTGATACATGATGACATGTTTAACAGGTGTTTAAAATGTAAAAATAAGCAACGCTAGGGTAGGAGATTGCACAAGCAATTGTACAAGAAACCTCCATGTCATCTACTGCTCTCCTCTGCACATCACAAAACCGACATATTACAGAAAAAATGGGATCTTTCTTCCTTCCTTGACACGGGAAAAGAAGTCGAAGCAAAAAAGTTAGAACTTAGAGTCTATAGTCGGACTAGAGTAGTTACGTGCCATATTAATCCCAACTGTCTGTAAGTCAGTCAAGTAAGTCAAGTGTGTCAATTTCATATTACATGTTCCTCCATGCAATTAGGCTACGGGCAAACTTGCAACAACCTTGCTAAATTAAAGAAAACTAGAAAGGCAACATTTGCGAGCAAATACAGCATGTTTAGCCATACTCCTCGCCATGCAAAAAATGGACTCTCCCAAAATAACAATGGACCATTCTAAAATACTTGCACTAAAAAAATGAATCACCCCAGTCCAAAATTGAGTCTTCCAGTAGCACCTCAACACAATATGGACCAGTCCACAACCATATCCACTAATTGATTAACAAATACACTTCTGCTAAAAAATGGACTTTTTCATAATCATTCCAGCTCAAAATTGAAAAATAATTAAAGAATCCTCCCCTTGCAAGAATGGGATATTCCGTGCCATTTCCATGTAAACCAGTCGAAAAATATCCGCTGAAATTACACTCTTGCGCATAATCAACCCAGTTCAAAATTGAATTAAAAAAGATCAACCCCAGGGAAGAATGAAGTTTTCCATAGTATACATATGAAGATTTGACAGGAGACGAAGGAAATGACCAAAAACAACATATTTGAGTCAATTCAAAGTCACCGAGAGGGTTTTAGTATAATATTTGTAATATGTTTGAACTATTTTGATTAAAAGAATGTCTAAGTCACAATAGTTCTAAAGTGTTCAAACAATTAGCATTGAAACTTATAACATGTTTGAACTTATTTCACATACGTTGGAAACATTCCGAACGTAACTACACAAAAATCTCTTTATTTAGAACAGTTTCAAACCATCTATCCAAATGTATCAATGTTCGAACAATTTGTAACAAGAGATTTTCACAATTGCCCTCATAAACGAAGGTGCTAAGTCCTCCTGTGTGTTTCTGCCTATTTTCGGTGGCCGCGCTAGACCACCAGCGGATTTGTTTTGACGGAGCGTCACCCGCGCGCGACGATGTACACTGTTCGGCACCGCTAATATCCGGCATTTTCCCGCTCCAAAACACTCCACAAGACCCACGTTTTAGTGTTTTGCCTCTTGTGCAACACGATTCGATTTGCATTACTAACGGGACGAAAATGATAGAAAAAATTCACCCCGTCCCGGCGTCCGTCCCAAAAACATGAACGACATGAAAATATATTTTCTTACAGATTCAATCACGAAAATCAACAGCATGGGATTCCAAATTTTCGCAACGGCCGACCATTTATCATGGCTGAACTTCCTTCCAAGGCGTGCGATAGATAAACATTCCCGGCACATAATAGTCACTAGTACCAGACTAACGCAAGCTCATGATGATAATAGGGAGAAAGTTTGTCAGTGAAGTTTGGCCACCAGAGGGTACATTCATTTAACGTTACAAGCTAGCGCAAAGGGGCGAATCATTGACCTTACCGGGGACTGACTCTACTGGCCTAATCATTCCTTTTTTGCCGAATTCTACGATCCATACGCCCGTACGTAGGACATGTAGGAAGGCCTGGTGGTGGACGCTACACATCACGGGAGACGCGTGTTGGTCCGAGACAGACAGCGGCGTGCTTTCGATCGCGTAGCGGCGACGCACCACTGCGACAACGTGCCGGACCAAATGTATGAAGTCGGCGGCAGAGAGAGATCATCAATCAATTTTGACAGGAGTGTCGCGCCAGTCTGAGGAGAAACGATCTCCCGTGTTGTGTTGAAGAATTCACAAAATCATTGATTTAACTTGTTTTCTGTTATAAAATTTCCTAAACTGCAATTTAACCACTGAGTTTAAGGGAACATGGTGTTTTCCCGATAATCACGTTAAATGTTTATGTCCGGTCTTTCCTCCTCGTAAGCAAACTTCTAGCTTGGCCAGGTGCAAGGCACTCGGGGTCAACGACCTGTAGGTCATATGTAGTATTGAAAGTGACAGAAGTGGCAAATATTGTCAAGAAAGCCCAAAATAAATCGTTTTGAATATATGTATGCCAAAAATGGGAATGTAGTCCTTTAAATATTTGTTTAAGCCACATATACAGCAAATTTCAGGTCATTCGGTTGAAATACCAGGGCGCAGGAGGCCAAGATATGCTAAAAATAGCTTAAAAACCTCGATAAAATCACTTTCAAGGTCAATATCAAAACAAGGAAAAGAACGCACATTGGTTTTTGCCTACATTACCTCTGTACCAAATTTCAGGTCATTTGGTCAAAAAATGACAGAGATGAATCGATTTGAAGATTTGACAGGAGAAGAAGAAGAAGAAGAAGAAGAAGAAGAAACATGAGAGAAAACAATATGTTTAGCCATACTTATGGCTAAACATAAATAGCTACATTACGGAAGCCCCTCTGCATGTGCAAATCTTGATTTTGGCTTTGAAAAAGTACATTATAAAACTAAATTTCTCAAGCTTGTCTGTACTATTAAACTGGATGGTAGCCCACATAAAGTAACTGGCTACTCCACCCCTCATCCTACAGGTGACCTGTGAGTTGTACTGCTCGGTTGGAGACGCCCCTGCTGAGGACTGCTTCAAGCTGGAGCTGCCGGGACTGTGCTGTACCAAGTGGGTCTGCAGCGAGCAGGAAATGTACGCCTCGTACGACCAGTTCGGGATACAAGGTAGAACATTGCGTTATACTGTACAACATGTACGCCTTTTACGACCAGTTCAATGTAATTGTAATGTTAAGTGGTCCGCAACATCAGCTTGGCTGCCTGGCGCTCCACTATGTATTGCCTTGTTGCAATTTGTTGCAGTTAAATAAAGAATACGACCAGTTCGGGATACAAGGTAGAACATTGCATCAAACTACAGCTGTGTTTGAAAACTTCTCATATCCAAACGAGAAGGAGCACTACAAGCTTTGCAAAGTAACAGTTACTCAGGCAACTCAGAATTGTCTTCATTTTATTGAAAAAACACAGTTTTGGTTTAAAACCTCATAACTCTAGCTCATCCGTCCAGTCACAAAAAAAAGACAGCGGATGCTGTCTGAAACGTCTGACTGTTTCCAAATTCCATCCAGTTTCTTGAGTAACTGTCACTCAGCGAATCTTTTCCCTTAGATTTCAAGCCTTCATTGACGCACGTAGTTTACCTCCATGTCGTTAAAGAACAGATGCGTTACTAATATACAATCTTTGAGTATATTCCTGCTTATCATTCTGAATAGTACGTCTACATTAAGCAAACACATTTTGTGATTTTGTGAAACTCAAGCATATGCAGCTTTACTGTTATACTCCAATGTTGTTAATACAATAGATTTTTGCATTATCCTAATAGATGTAGGAACAAAACGTACAGCTGGATTACTTTCATATTGCACCCTTTGAACTATTTTCTCAGTGAATCGGAACGCGGATGGATCCACCCTGACTGTCTTTGTGGTGAGACAGAATAGTCACCATCTTGCATCAGCGGGCGAAGGCAAGTAGCGGTCTATGCTAAACATTTGATTCAAAACAATGTTACCATCATAACTGTTGAATTTTACCTTATCATGGCTGTACTCTTACACTTTAAATGGTTCTGGTGTGAATAATGGTTCTGGTGTAAATCGTCAGATCCAGTGTCCTTATAACAAATGTAAATTTATACATACCAACTTCAACTACAACATGTTGCTCATGGAGAGGACAACATTCATTTATGGCAGTTGCTTTTCTAGTAAATTACGGAATCTGCCTATTTAGTAGCCACAATAATCGCCGCGCAAACCGACTTAGATTATCCTGACCTATATGTGAAATAATACTAGAACCACAGCCCTGAACGCGTGCGCTAAATTTACCGAAGAGTTCGTGTCAACTTGCTCGGGTTCAGGCGCCTTCACGACCGTACAGCTCCACGGTGCTACCCGGGGAGTTTATTTCTAGAATAACACAAAGTGTATTTTCCTACACAGATGAAACACCGTGTGAAACTGCCCGAGCCACGGCCTTGAACACGAACGACACCCTTACCGGCGGGTTCGTGCCGACGTGCTCGGCGTCAGGCGGGTACATGCCCGTGCAGTGCCACGGTGCTAACCGGGGAGTTTATGTCTAGAGTAACACACAAAGTGTATTTTCCCACCCAGATGAAACACCGTGTGAAACTGCCCGAGCCACGGCCTTGAACACGAACGACACCCTTACCGGCGGGTTCGTGCCGACGTGCTCGGCGTCAGGCGGCTTCATGCCCGTACAGTGCCACGGGAGTACCGGGGTGTTTATTTCTAGAGTAACGCAAAGTGTATTTTCCCACCCAGATGAAACACCGTGTGAAACTGCCCGAACCACGGCCCTGAACACGAACGACACCCTTACCGGCGGGTTCGTGCCGACGTGCTCGGCGTCAGGCGGCTACATGCCCGTACAGTGCCACGGTCCTACCCGGGGAGTTTATTTCTAGAGTAACACAAAGTGTATTTTCCTACACAGATGAAACACCGTGTGAAACTGCCCGAACCACAGCCCTGAACACGAACGACACCCTTTCCGGCGGGTTCGTGCCGACCTGCTCGGGTTCAGGCGCCTTCACTACCGTCCAGTGCCACGGTACTGCCCGGGGAGTTTATATCTAGAGTAACGAAAAGTATATTTTCCTACACAGATGAAACACCGTGTGAAACTGCCCGAGCCACGGCCCTGAACACGAACGACACCCTTACCGGCGGGTTCGTGCCGACGTGCTCGGCGTCAGGCGGCTTCATGCCCGTACAGTGCCACGGGAGTACCGGGGAGTGCTGGTGCGTGGACGGGGAGGGACAGGAGGTGGCCGGCACCAGGGTCGGGGCTGGGTACAGCAACCCTGACTGCTCTGGTACGAATATTCAACAAACAATTACAGATGAATGAATGAATGATTTTATTCGTAAGGAACTCGCGATCAAACACGCCCGAATTACGTCCTTATTACATGGTCTATACATTACAATCACAATGTACAGATTTTAAAAAGTGTAAAATGAATATAAAGATTTTACGGATGTCTAACCTCCACAAACGTATAAAGATTAGAAGAAAAAGATATTGCAGAAGTAATATATAAGTTTGTGGGGCCAGAGCTAAAATACATAACACTATACTTTGTTGCCGAGAGACGCACAAGAATGAAACATATTTTTTTCTACCATTGATGAATACTATACTACTAAGTTCCGATTAGCACATACTGATGAACAGCTGCAGACTCTCACCTATCTGCACAGACTCAGACCTGCGGGAAGCGAATGAAGTCGCACTGAACTGGATAGAGATAAACGACAAGCTATGATGAGGACATACTGAACAGCTCACCATTGCTACAATGGCAGCTTACTCGACTCCCTAGAGCATTGAATATACTGTCCTTTTCTTAAATGGCATTGATATCAATAGGTTCCCATTAGGATGAATGATTGCTACAATGATAGCTGATTAAAAACAAGTTCCATTTCATCAAAAGACATGTTCCAACCTACACACGACACCTATGCCTAAACATCATTATACAGGACACATTTATACTGGATTACGCACCAGTTCTACCAAGGAGAATTAGCATTCTAGACCGAACAACTGAACATACTATCAATTACGCATGACGTTCTCCTATAATTGATTGATCAAAAGCTGTCACAAAACCGAATTATGTAAATTATAACAAGCAACAAGCTATGATTTTGCCAATGGAGGCTTTTATCGTTCCTAATTGACTTGATTTAACGTTAATTGGGGCTTTCAGGTCATTTCCTGATACAGTAACTAAATTATCAGTTGCTTCGACAATCATTTCACCCCATCCATACAGATTCTAAATGACAACGATCACTGTGCAGAATATTGAACAGGGATATTCGTTCCGGAGATGTGTATATTGTTCAGAATTACCTGTACCTTTTTTGTCATGCGTTTTAAAGGCTGCGCTTACCTTTATCTGGAACTAGTAACGTCTGATTTTCACGTCCTCTAATACATGTTTTTGAATAAATGCAAACTTAATCCAAGTATAATTTCAACATTCTTTGATTATTACTTACAAGACCTTAAAGTTACTGAAAGGCAACCAAAAACACATGGAAATTAAGCCTGTACCAGTACCTACGCAAAAACAACGTAATAGATATATTTATCTAAAAAACTAGATGAGCTAAGATGGACAAATGGTCAACTTTGAGCATGGTTTACGATTTTTAAGTCCCTCTTCATGATTACACAGACTACACAGATACACAGTTCAGTGCTATCTTTAAGCATGGATTACGCTGGCTCTCATCCCTTCTGTACGAACTGTTCCCAGACTACACCGTTCTGTCGTGTTCTGTGATGTTCTGCACGATGACGTGTCAGCACGGGTTCACTGTAGAGAACGATATCTTAAATCCCTTCACATTGCCTGTTCCCAGACTACACCGTTCTGTCCTGCCCGGTGATGTTCTGTACGATGACGTGTCAGCACGGGTTCACTGTAGGGAACGATATCTTAAATCCCTTCACATTGCCTGTTCCCAGACTACACCGTTCTGTCCTGCCCTGTGATGTTCTGTACGATGACGTGTCAGCACGGGTTCGCTGTAGGGAACGATGGCTGCTACACATGCGACTGCAAGGAGGAACCAGGTCAGCTGGTCTTCCTTTTTTCAATATCTGTTAAGTTAAGTTTACACATACGTAATGAATGAAAATTACTTAACATACGTGCAAAAAGACAATAACAACAACAAAGAGAATAAACTCCCGGGACAAAGACTTTTGCCTGATGTACTTATTACTTAATATACCAATACCTATCTGCATTTTGAAAACATTAAATTATTTGTGACTACAGTAGATGTAAAAAGATTGAAAAACAAATAACAGTCCATTTTTCAAATATTTAACATTTAAAAAATATACCTATATCAAAATGTGTTTGTTCCCAGCTCCTCTTGGCCATCTGTTCTTCACCATTGCCTTCCCGGGTCTCGGCTACACCAGCGACATGGAGAACACGTCATCAGCAGCCTTCATCGGAACCGCTGAGGAGATAGAGACTAATGTATGACGTCATTAATTACCTCATTATCAGAAAATGATGCTGTTCATAAAGATCTAGGATAAATGTACAGATTAATAAAATGTCCTTCATTAATGTTTCAACATATTTTTGTTTTTATTGAACTCAAACTTTCACATTGAGACTTGAAAATAAGTCTTGCCAAGTAAAATCATTGATGATGATGATGATGATGATGATGATGATAATGATGATGATGATGATGATGATGATGATGATGATGACTGTAATGAAAATGATGATGATGATGATGATGATGATGATGATGATGATGATGATGATGATGATGATGATGATGATGACTGTAATAAAAATGATGACGCCGATGATGATGATGGTGATTGCCCATAGATCACATCATTGTGATGCAGTCCTGACAGCAAAAGGTAGGAGGCGCCACTAAAAACCTGTTGCTGAATTTAAAATGATGCGTTACGAATGCCCTTCCTCTACAGATTAAGAGTGATCTACCCTCCTCTAGCGGCTGCTACAGTGTTTCCGTTACATCGATGAGGTAGGACTCGATCATCTTTGTCTGTCATAAATTTCCCCATAAAGCAAAAGTTTTATGAAAGTGATCCAAAACAAATGCCAGTTGATGAAGAACTGAAACTCAGGTGTTCATATATTAAATAGCATTATGTCGCTCTTCTTGAAACTTCTGGAAAAAAGTTGAAAACATGTTGAATCATAACGGTACTAGTGTAAAGATAACCAAATTGTTGATATTTCTCGAAATCAACCATAATCTGGACGTCAATGTGACTGTGAACAAAGTGATCACTGTGGCAAAATTTGTTGTTTACAAATCATGGATAAAACATAAGGACAGTTACAGAGACCTGATGAATGACAAATTATGGAACACTTTCCTGTTCTACTCTGTAGTGTTCAACAATCAGCACCCTTAGCCCTGTACATTGTTGTTTAATTACATTTTATATTGTATGTATGATTGTCCACATGTTGTACATACTGTGTTATTAATAAAGGTTTTGAAAATAATAATTAGAAAAAATGATTTAAAAAATGATGTCGCTCTTCTTAGAATGGGACTCTGTCTATGGCTCACATGCACACTACTGTGTTATGGCGCCTGTCATTTTGTTGCAAAAAGAAATGGAAACTTCTTCTAGAATCCGAATTCAGCCTTCTATAAAACATTCCTGACACAGTATACTGTTACCAACATACTGTTATAGAGCCTTAGCATGTGCATTATTCAATAGATTATTTCTACTGTTAGTCATAGATTAGATCAGTTCTCTGTATTTGTCAAGTATTAGCAATTTAACTCTCATGTGCGTAAGTTGCCATACATTGTAACAGTTACAATTGGCTTGCAATAAAGTTCTTCTCTTTCTTCAAATATAACTGAATTCGTACATGTGAACATTTTTCGTGTGCGTAAGTTGCCATACATTGTACCAGTTACAATTGTCGGGCAATAAAGTTCTTCTTCTTCTTCAAATATAACTGAATTCGTACATGTGAACATTTTTTTCGCTGTAATTTGTGGTTTGTTCTGGTAGTGGAACCACCGGAAACGTTGGCGTCGTGGCTTCCGGTGCGATCTCCGCCGAGGAGGACGAGGTGACGCCTGCGCACAACAGTCTGACCCTGTCGTCTCTCACGGGTCACGTGGGTAGCCTGCAGATGGGAAGTGTGGGTGAGTTCAGGCGAATTTATCATAGCTTGTAAGGCCGGCGTCACAATTCATGCGAGCGTCGGCCGAATTTGTAGATCGCCCGAAGATCGCCGAATTTCAAAATCGCTCGAGCGTCGACCGTATGAGCGTCGACCGTATTTTCCAATGAAAATCTCGGGGACGTCCGTCGAACACTAAAGACTAAAAATCCCCCATGAAATGGTACCATCTCTTGGACACGGACAAAGTCAGAATCGACTAACCGGGTAAAAGGTTTTTTTTGGATCAACGCGTAATCGACAGGACGTCGGCCGTACCTCGGTCGAAAATGCACATTTGAAGCTCGCCAACATGTCGCGGCCGAGCTGAATTTCTTATTTGTGACGAAGCTTTAACGCCGAGTTCATCATTAAAGTTTTAAATAACTATTATCACTTCGTTACTGTACAAAAGTTTCATTATAGATTTAATCGGACTCAAACGTTGATAACATCAGGAAATTCGATAAACCTGAATAAATGTAATAAATAGATTTATAAAGTAACAAATTAATGTGAGTACGTGTATCAACGAATGCATGTTTGGAAAACTGACTAACTGACTGACTGACTGACTGACTGACTCACGACTGACTGACTGACTGACTGACTGACTGACTGACTAACTTACTGACTGACTGACTGACTGACTGACTGACTGACTGACTGAATACATGACAGAACACAAAATGCTATACCCAAAGGTATGTTCTATGTATGTAAGACCAAATAATATAGAATACAGTATAAAGACATTGCTGTTGTCTTTATTCCAGACTTCGCCGACTCCAGCTGCTGTCCCAGTGGCTTCATCCATCGTAACGGGTCCGGCGGGTGCTACAAGTTCGATGTGGTAGGCTGCCGTCTTCCGGATAAAAGCTACAAATTTAGATACGCCCCCAGTATATTGTTTTTACCCAGTGTGTATCACGGTACAGCCTGATATGTTTGTACTGTTACTTCTTTGAAAAATGGAGGTATAGTTTTTCTCATGTCAGTTTGTCATTCTTACCGGGTATTTGTCGCTTAAACTTGGGAACCTCTGGATGGAGTTTGATGTTGGGCCTCCTGATGGCCGACCTTGGTACTGCACCAGGACTTTTGCATCATCTACCCCGAATGGAAGACCTAGCGCATCCTCTTCTTAAGCTTATATGAGCCAACAAAACAGTTGGTCAGTCCGTTGGGGTCTATATTTAACCTCAAAGGTGCTTTAGAACTTCGGCTGATGATGATGGTTGTGATACCTGTTATTATAATACACGTTATAACACTGTAACACCTCCTGTAGAATAACGAGTTCCTGAGCTGGGATGACTCGGAGGCGCTGTGCGAGGCGGTCGGAGCAACCCTCCTCAGCATCGAGGATGAGGATGAGAACGCCTTCGTACATCACTACGTGGTGGAAAACATCCTATCAGCAGGTGGGCACTGCATTAGAAGTTTAGATCGTTTGTTAAAGGAAATACTTTGTTTACACTCAATTCCTATGTACTGTGGTAGTAATATCATCATCACGTAGTGCCGAACATCCTGTCAGCAGGTTAGCACTGATGAGGATAAGTCCTGGAAGTTTAGATCGTTTGTTAAAGGAAATACTTTGTTTACACTCAAGTCCCATGTACTGAGATAGTAATATCATCATTACGTAGTGAAGAACATTATGTTAGCAGGTGAGCATTGATAATGATAAGTCCTGGAAGTTTAGATCGTCTGTAGGCATATCATTTTCACGCTATCAGCGAGTGGGCCCTGCATGATAATAATTGGGCGTTGTGAAGACCGTCCTATCGACTATTGGGAAATGAATGAAAGATCTTTTTAAATCAATATTGCAATGAGAATATGCGCTTCAATGGCGATTCTACATGTTTATACACGCACATGAAATACTTGATCTTGTGAGCTGAAATGTGGCTTATTCAGAGAACCGTGGACACTAAAAGTTATGGGTCCAGGTAGATTAGATTAAGTTCGATTAATGAATTCTCAGTTCTGCACTTTTTTGTTCTTTATACTGTGATAAGTAGAGCACTCAATGTGAATATGCAAGCTTCAAAAGACACACAAACCATTTGGTATAATAGTTTCCAAGCAAACTAGAATAATGTCTTATTATCGGTACAGATTCTATGTAGGAACATACATGTAGACATGTGTTTCGTTTTGAAAAGACTTCTCTCACAAAACAAAGGCTGTTGTCTTTACTGTTCGGCTTGAAAGAATGTTTGTTTGCTAAACAGACCACCCCCAGTACATCCACTGGACCAGCGGTAACGATTTCCAGCAGCAGGGACACTTCGTGTGGGCGACCGGGGGAGTCGTCAACTACCGCCGCCGGCCCGGAGCAGCCGTCCGGGACTACGCCGAGAAAACAGCCATGCGCTGCATCGCAGGTAAGGTTGCTACAGTATGCTCATCATAATCTGAGTATTCTGGCCCGGACTAATTCAACTCCCTTCTTTAAGCACCTCTCTGTCTTTCAAGACGGTATATATTGAGTCGTGTACTAGTACCCTGATGGTCAGATGCGTCATTGCATACTCTTGGATTAACAAGATGTCATGCATTACTTATGATAATAGCCACGTGACTTTGGTAAACCTAGGTGATAGGTCAAATGTGGTTGAAAGTCGGTATCGCCCACCGCCCCTCTTATACGCCAATAAAGTCACATGTTGTGAGTGTGAGGGCACTTATAAAAAAGAAGGTCAAGATCAATCAAAAAGTCGTTTATCTGACTTGATTTGCCTATCAAAGCCGATCATCATCACAATTTCGAGCGAGTCGCTCGGGCTACGTCAACTATTACTTCTTCAAGAACTCGGAATGGAAGGAGATATCGTATCCGTAGCTTCCCTGTACAAGAAGTGATATACATGTACACCGATGATGTACATCTCCGATGTGTATATCTGATATACTTCTCAGAAGTGATCTACATATCTGATATGCATCTCTGTTTGATGTCTCCCACCAGGAGGAGAAATCGTGGCGGCGGCTGCGCTGGACCAGAAACGGTGCAGTTTCCAGCTGTACTACATCTGTGAGAGGCCGTCCCTCTGTCCCGCCCGCTGTACTCCGTGAGGTGACGTCACAGCAGGGCATATCCGCAACTAGAGGTTAAAGAACCCATACCCAAGCCAAGTAATTCTGTCTCATTACAATGATTGCTATCGACCGCCCGAAAATCGTGACTATAGCTTGTTCAGAACGCGAGTTATCAAAACAAGATGTTCTTCTACACTGACAAGTAAAGCCGCGGACCACAAATCTAATCGTTTCTCTGATAGTAAATGACCTAAACCATATACCGAGTTTCAGGACAATCCAATCATAGCATATCCAGTTATGCTGCCAAACCGCAAACATACATAGTATTACATGCATCCAAACATACCAACCCTATCAAAACATAACCTTATTGGTAAAGGTAATGAGAACCTGATCTAATACACAATGTTAGAACTGGATAAACTATAGATTTACCATCTGTGTGCACGTGCTTACTGCTTGTGCAGATTCTGACAACTATCATGAAAACCATTCTCCTAATATCCATATCGATAGTATTGCTTTTCGATAATGATTGCAATATTTGATCTGATGATCAAACATCTACCTCCTTACTTTGTATCAATCTTTTAGAATCTGTAAAATAACCACCTGGACGAAAATTAGACACATGAACATTTCAGGTTTGAGAGGATTGGCAAACAAAGGCTCCCTTATGGTCTTTGTCATAAAATAACTGAAAATTAAAACTAACAAAATTCAAAGATCATCGGAAAGACCATCCATGACTGCAATAGCTTATCAAACTTTGACCAATCTTTAGATCTTGGGACGTTAAAATGTACCAAGGATATCGCTTCAGTTGATCTGCCACTTTAATCTCCAAGCAGATCCCCACGGTGCCAAAATCGTACAAGCTAGCCAGAGAAGCTCCAGTCAGCCAGAGAAGTTGACAGGCGCCATCGCAAAAAAATTATTCTGCAAGTTGGATACGGTCTTTGCAACCGTTAGGTCTGCTTGGAGATTACTCCCACTTTACGTGCAACATTTTTAGGTCGCATTTGCTACTTCTCACCAGTAACACAAACATACTTACCAGTTCGGTCACTCTCCGGTCACGTAGCGTGGGAGTAAGAAATACTCCCGAACTCTGATGTCATCGGCATTAGTTATCACAACAAGGAAAGTTCCAAACCATTGATGCATAACTGCGGGTGTCATCTGAAATGCTGTTGTAATCTTTGATTATTAGTCTAATCATCATGATTTATTCTTTGATAGATTTTGATTGCTTGTATCTAAAATTGTACTTTATCGGTGTAATGATACTTCTGAAAGCTATCAAAATAGCTAAAAACATCAATATAGCTAGTACATATAAATTAATTTAGCTATAATGACATCCTTTATGTGCAGAATTTAAGGTCAGGGCGTATTGCTTTTGAAAATAGCCCGATAGAAAGAGTGCGTCGGTTGTCCCAAGCAACCGTTACCGTGTTAGTTTTATTGCGTTTAAACAGAAATCAACCGGTATCTACCACACGTTATCATACACATTAGGAATGTTGAAATATAACATATAATACTTACAAGTTCATTAACTATGTTGGTGTAAATCATTACCTCATTCGACTCTGTATTCCTGTAATTCTAAAATAAAACACGAATGGGCATTATCAAATGTGCATAAAGTATGTAAGATTTTAGATCGTGAAAATATAGTTAACAGTAATGCTCTGTCAATAAAGACTACGAGATATAGAATACGCGTGTGTCAGTTTCTTAGTGTGTGTTTGTGTTTTGATCTTTGACTTGAATAAAAATACTCTTTTTACACAACCAAGAGATTTATTCCACCGACGTTTCGGTGATAATCTAGATCTGTCACCTTCTTCAAGGCAATTCATCTTGATGCCATCTCCTGTGATTGTACATATGTAAATATTTTGCGTTTACGAATGCATCTCATTAATATGTATAAGCAGCGACACCTGTGTTGCATTGCTATGTGAACCGGTACCAGCCGGAATTGCCTTGAAGAAGGTGACAGATTGTCACCAAAACGTCGGTGGAATAAAACTCTTGGTTGTGTAAAAATAGTATTTTTATTCAGTGACTTACTAATCTGATGAAACTACTCACGGATGATCTTTGACTTAACACGATCCCCCCACGTGGCGGATCATTATGTTGATCAGGATGGCTTGTATAACCACCTTAGCCCTTGGACACTTGAACTTGCCCCTCGCCCTTGCTATAATTTGCTATAATGTTCCGTATATAAAGAAGGCAAGACATGTGCAGAGAAAGTCATGGATATCTATACCATTTTTCTTTAGACGCGACTTCGAAACGAGACATACAAACTGAAATCGTCTTGCTAACTCACACCTACGTGGCCTACTTTCTCAGGAACGTGCCAGAAACTAACGTCACATGGCATGTTTTTGCGTCATGATTTATATTAGAGCTGTGCAAAGGTGTCATTTTGTAAGGCTCTTTAGCATATCATGTAATGAATATGTAAGGACAGAAGGATACAACGTCTTTTGCTGGTTACTTTATTTTGATAACACGATCAAGATTCAAAGATCCATGCAACTGTTCAGCAGCACCTGCCGGAACTGACCGACGTGTATGTGGCGTCGTGTGGCGTAAGTGGTAGAGCGCGTGGCTGTCAAACAATGGGACCCGGGTTCGATCCCGGGTTGTGTCCAGAACTTGCGCTCCGACGTTGTGCCCTTGGGAAAGGCACTTTACACGTATACCCCCCCCACACTTAACACGTATTTCCCCCCTATGATATCTGTATCAGTTAGAGGGACAAGTCTCCAACAGCAGTTGTCTTCAACTGGCGGACGAGAGCAGCGCCAGGCGGGCTGGCATATATCAAGGCGGACCTCGAGTGTAAGAGTAATCCGGCAGCTCGCTGCAAGCATCCCAACCAGAATCAACACGTCTCCCTCGAATTGGTGCCGCTAGAGAAGACGGATGCCCAAAGTGTGTGGGTCTCAGATTCGCAACCTGTCATCCACCCTAAACAAATCCATGCGAAGGCTATCGTGTCAACCCTCCTCACTCAGGTGTAGGGACTGACACGGTCATCATGCTAAAATATCTGTACCTGTACTTCTGTATGATCCTTTATTGCTCAACAATCGTACATGGTACAATGTATGGCATGAAATCAACAATCTGTTCTAAATGATTCATTCAGTTGACACGTTTACATGTGGTACCATTTCTATCCTCTGTCTACCAGACTAATATGTTATCTAGTGCGAATGAATATGGAAGAACACTGCTTGCGTAACTGTCTACTGTCTATGACGACAGGTTTCGAGTCTGAAGGTGATTGACTAGCTACTAACCAGATAAAATCGTGTTGGACATCATTTGATGTCGTTGATCCTTTGCAGTAGAACGCAAAAAACATGAATGCACGTAACCGAAAATGAAAGAACTGTCTCATGTAGCTGACCTCGTTTTTTTTTGTTACTTGATGATGAGCAATGTTTTCATAATGGTATAAGTTTCAACATTGTCTATGACTAGTAATCAAAAAAAGCTGGCGTCTTTGTTCTTTGATGCATGTTGACATCCGGTTCTGCTATTATCATAGAACATGGCTCATGTTTAACATTTTTTGTCACCGTCTTAAATGGCCAATTTGAGTCTCGGTGTATCGTTGTCGAAAGTTTAAGTTGTGACTTTCAGTAACTCTTTCTTTTCTAGGGCACACGTTAGCTTTCCATTCGGTACGTGTGGCTATTGAATTCTTCATAATCTCCATTCATGACAAGAAAACGGCTGTCACTTAGTAAAAAAAAAAAAACTTCCACACTCGCTCCTTAAGAGAAGAGAAGTGCACTGGTTTGATGGCCTCCCGGAAAGTGCCCGCTGCGGGGGCGATAATCAGATCTCCGCCACCTGTCGTGTGGGGAGGAAACACGTCACCCGGCTGATGAAGGAGGGAGCTGACCGACATGCAAAGCAGACAAGAAATGTATAAAAGGCAAAAAGGAAGCTGATTGAGAGCAGTAAGCGACCAGGTGGACAAGGCGATCCCAGAGGCAGCATCGCAAGATTCAAAGAAGAGGATCTTCAAGTCGTTGACAAGAAAGTAAGTGTTCACCGCGTTTCTTCTATTGTAGAAAACTTGGTGTTAAACATTCTCAACTATTCGTTAGCAAAGACAAGACAGAGAACATTGTTTATATAAGAAGGACTTACTAGCATCTGCTGCCAGGTGCTCCTTATTGAAGTGTGTTGTTGCAATGCAAAGCCTTAGGTATATCGAAAAACTCTATTATTGCTCGCCTTTACTGCACATCTTTACGAGTTTTAGGAGTTTGTCAAAGTGGTAGGTTTTTCGTACCTTTTATTCATATGACTATAAGAAATAGCTCTTCTGTAGGCATCATTTAATGGTGATGCTTCTTCGTATGAACCTCAGGCGGAAATAATATGTAAAATTATCATTTGTTATCTGTTGAAATGAATCCTGTCAAACGAAAGCACGAGTTTAAGCATTTGAATTTAAGAATAGCATCTAAATACAACTAGCACTTGTCTTCAGCCTCATTCTCAGTCACTGATGAAAGATAGCGGATGTTATCTGAACCATTTGACTTTTAAGATGATTTATCTAGTTGCTTAATTCATTTTGTGTTATGTAATGTTCTACATGGATTCGTAACCAACAAAAAACTGTCTTGCCAGTCGTGGTCAACAATGAAAAAAAATTCCGCTTACATAATATATAAACCCTCATAGAAAAAGAGGCCCTGGTAATCCATCTATGTGACTTTCATATCTTATGGATGAATATTCTTGTAACTAGATAAAACAGGTTGTCAATTTCAGGAACAGTTGGAATTGTTATAATTTGTAAAAATATTTTATCTAAGATGTACACGATGCGGATTACTTAGAGAAAGCATTACTTTCTTCTATTCCAAATGCAAAATTGCAGTTGAGGTGTTCCATTCATTGTTTACTCGTTCTAATGTTTTCTTCAATTTTTGTTTTCCTTTTCCAATTTTCCGATGCACACTGAAACTTATACTGCGCCAATTTGAAATTTTCGTACAAAAACATAAGCTAAGAATTTACAATCTTTGCAGAATCTCAGGCAAAGTGACTGATCCAATAACCCAGTTTGAGTGACAGAGGGTTAACACCTTTTTACGCGGGTGTAAAACACCCAACGCGTCATCAGCGGGATGTGCTTCTGACGCCTCCGACACGCCCACGTCATGACAACCACACATCATCAGTAACCATAGAAACGGAGGTGTTACCCCACATCAAAGACACCGCTTAAATATTGATAACGGGCAGAGGTGGTACAGTGCCCTAGAATCAAGTCAGGATTAAGAAGGATAGATTGCAGTCCTGTCCATTCATTTCTTTTTTTTCTCAACGTTTAGTCTTAAGGCCATGTTGATTTTATTATATGGATGACATCTGCATCAATTTTCGTTCTTTTAAAAAAGGAAAAAAAACCTACCAGACTGCATGCAGAGCAGCTTTTACCATCTTGCGCGCAGAGCAGTTTAATAATGAGCAAAGATATGCCGTAACTTAAGTTGCAACCGAAAATATTTTCTATAAAACGGATATCGATACTGATGCCGTAGAATACCAAAGTCAGTCATTCACACGCTCGCATCAGTTTGGGGGTTTTCAGAGGATGTAATCCATATAAGGAAATCAACATGGCCTTCAGACTTTACGTTGAGAGAAAAAGAAATGAATGGGCAGGACTGCAATCAATCCTTCTTAATCCTGACTTGATTCTAGGGCACTGTACCACTTCTATGCGTTATCAATATTTAAGCGGTGTCTTTGATGTGGGGTAACATGATGCCTGAATATGAAGTTTCATCCTCAAGCCCAGTCGATGCCACCTTATGTCGTGTGAATAAGAGAGGCGGGGATTATGTTTTCTATAAATGGGTCATGCTCCTAGTAAGTTATAGATGTGAGATTTGTTGTTCATTATTCATTTTTCAATTTAAGTACACAATGACATGTGACAACCCATGCAGGGTATACATTGGGAAATATATCAAAGAATGTCTAGACGTAAGAAACTCCTCGAATGATTGTAAAAACCCATTGTCATCCCATACTTCTACACCATATTGTATAAGATAGACTACTTCACCATATTGTATAAGATAGACTACTACATAATATTGTATTAGATAGATTGGTTA
Source organism: Branchiostoma lanceolatum (assembly GCF_035083965.1). Taxonomy (NCBI): domain Eukaryota; kingdom Metazoa; phylum Chordata; class Leptocardii; order Amphioxiformes; family Branchiostomatidae; genus Branchiostoma; species Branchiostoma lanceolatum. Next base: position 996,208 of record NC_089739.1, on the reverse strand, counting down.
GCCTAATAGAATGTTATCTTTGTACCAGTGAATGCCATACTTTGTACCTTGTACAATTTTGTGCAATAAAGTTATTATTGTTCATTGTTTGTTTTCAGGTCTACAGAACAGAGTACCGAATGGCTCGCTCCTTGCTACTCCTTCTCGTCATCACTGTCGGCTGCTCCGTCTGCCTGGTCCGATGTGTTCCCGCGCCCGGCTCGAGGTCTCGCGAGAACGTGCACATGGCGAAGCTGTTGCTGCGAGACTTGAACATGGACAACGACGACAGGCACAAATTGTTTGAGGACGTTCGGACGCAGAACGGCTACGAGACGTCATCATATCTCAACAATAAGATTCAAGGTAGATATGAAGTCAACATTGTAGTAATATTTCAGTTTTGATGTTGGAAAAAAAAACGTATTGCCCAAACTAATGCATCATGTGGATATCAGGATCAGGTTTAAGATTCAGGTTCAGATTGAGGGTTACCCTAGCTGACGTCTGTGTTGTGTTGTTCAGCCCCTCTGCAAATGTCCAGCCGGCGGTACGATCCCCCGGAGATGTCTAAGATTTAGGTGCAGGTTTAACAGATGTCAAGGTGGCAGTACGATCCCCCGAAGACGTCTAAGATTTAGGTGCAGGTTTAAGGTTCAGGGTCAGGTTTAAGATTCAGGTTAATGGCTACCCTGACGTCTGTGTTTATTTTTGCAGCTCCTCTGCAGATGTCCAGATGACAGTACGACCCCCGGAGATGGCTACGATTTAGGTTCAGGTTTAAGCTTCAGGGTCAGGTTTAAAAGATTCAGGCTCAGGGCTACTCTGAGGTAGAACGTCTGACGTTTATTTTTTCAGCTCCTCAGTAGATGTTAAGACGGCAGTACGATCGCCCAGAGATGTCTAAGATTTAGCTTCAGTTTTAAGGTTCAGGGTCGAGTTTAAGATTCAGTTTCAGGGCTACCCTGACGTCTATGTTTATTCTTTCAGCTCCCCTACATATGTCCAGACGGCAGTACGACCGCCCGGAGATGTCCATCGGACTAGCCGTGCGGATCCTCTCGGACATCGTCCGTTACAGGGAGGAGAGTCTCGCCAGGGAGGCCGCCCTCGAGGCGAACGAAGACGACCTGGAAGAGCTGGGGAAAAGGAGGTACTATACATCCCACCAAATCCTTATTTAGACGGTTTTAGCAAATAGCATTACATCAATGACGTCATAATTACGTCATAACGATACCAAAATTGCAGGAGTGATCAAAATTTATATGCACATGACTGCCTGAAAATATAGTGATCATACATCTACTGTTTTAAAGTTTTAAGGGGGTGGGGTGACTGAGACCCCCGACCCATGACCCCCCCCCCCCCACCAGGTCTAGATATGATTTAAAACCTTGAATTCGGTTCATCTTATCTTATTTAATGAAACCCCTCATTCGAGTTGTCCCTGTCATTATCAGTCTCTACCATAATTCGTGTGTTAATGAAGAAAAAGTCAAGATTGGCCAGATAGACTGAATGATATGGGTTGAACTTACTTTAATATCTTATTCATAAGACTCATTTCCTTTGCCGGTTGAAATAATTGAAAAAAATAATACTAACAAAGGAGTCCGAACAATGAAGTCATTGATAGACCGGTGCACGTACTCCCCCAAAAATGTATTTCGAGCCCTGAACTTCAAAGAAAATGCCCAGCTGTTGTATTGAACTGCCGGACATCGTGTCTATATGTAACTCTGACGTCATCCCCATTCTTTTCTACAGATTCAACTGACCGACAGCTGTCCGGACGTTTCCATGACGACGACTTTTATCATTTCCCTTGACACAAAGGAGTCCTTTTTGCGGATGACGTCAGCGCTCCTCATCAATGACCTGCCGGTTCCGTAGCGAATCAATGAATCTATAAATAAAACTTACCAAGACGAGGCAAGATGCTCGCGAACCGGTTAGACAGGAAGCAAAGTTGGAGCTGATAAGGACAGCAAACCTATACAAACAAACAGAAAACCGTTTCATAAAGTACAAGAGTGTACATAGAAAACTAGTCAGCAAATCCTGCTCTTTTTAGGTTGGAGAATGTTAGGAACATGTATAGAAAACGCCGTGCATGTAGAATCCAGATTCCGTGAAAAACATTTCGTGAAAACCTGTGCAGGACAGGAGTTGTTGGCTATAAAAAAAAATTACCCTTCCAGAAACATGATTAGCAAAGGGTATTGGAATAAAAACATCAACGAGGCATTGATATCAGCTCTCTGTGTGTATTTTGTTGTTGGAAATAAACTTTAAAAAGTTGTTTGGTTAACTGCATCGTGTTCGTGTATATTTGATGCTAGAAAATGACACGAAAAGTTTTACTTTTTCAAGGAACTCGCTCAGTGCAAGGCCGTATACGTAGGGGGCCATTCACCTAAGCATTGAACTACTAGTTATTGTTACTGTAGCAGCATCTCTTCACCCTAGGTCAGAAACATCAATGCTCGAGACAAGCAGGGCTTCACTGAAAACCCTGACCCATTAGGAGAAGCAGGGGTTACGAAGGCTGCTCGGGAAATTCCATGCCCCATTTAGAATGGAATATTTTGATCCACTCAAAGTGGGGCATGCCTCTACTCTTTTTCGAAAGATGTGGTGGGTTCTTTCACGTGTTCAAGGTGTGACTAACCTCAAACAGGGGACCTCCATCTAACGTCCTATCCAAGGGACGTCCCAAGACAAAGATAAGTACTCAACGTCAGGGCGCATGTCCAAACATGTCTGGGGACAACCCGGAATCGACCTCGGGTCCCCTTGTTTGACAGCCGAATGCTCTATCCATTACGCCACACAGACGATACAAAGATGTCTACATTCCGAAAAGGCCACTCTTTAAGGAGAGGGTAGAATTTTATTGACAATTACGTTACAAGACTAATGCTTTGGTCCCATTTCCAATCCAGGTCCCGGCAGGGCAGTTTGCGAAATCGAAAAATAAAAAAGGCATATCAACAAAGTACACAATATATGGTCAGGAATATTTTTTTTACGGTTAGTATCTTTTTTTGTCTTTTATATCATATTTTTCGTTCCCACAAACTGCCCGGCCGGGCCCCGGATTGGAAATGGGACCAAAGCATTAGTAATACTACAGTCACATTTGTACCGGTGCCCGTGCGGGATGTAGCCCCAACCGGGCCCCGAATACACACATTTGCCCGGTGGACTGCCTGGCACCGGAAATATACCTCTCTATGTTGTCACTATTACCGTATGGCGTCTATTTGTTACCGAGTCCCGGCTTGATTTTGACTCCGTGTTAAAATTATCGCGGGGCCCGGCTGCGCAGAAAAAAAAAACAGGTCGCCACAGGGTGGGGTTTTTTTTTCTATGCTTAGCGCCATGCCTTAGCTTAGCAGCTGACCCGTATCTATATAGTAGGGCGCTGGCGAGGGACACTAAGGTGGCGATTAATACAAGTCTTAAATACGTGTCTCGCTGGGCCACGTATGGGTAAGTGCCCGAAAGTGCAAAAAATCAGTTCGTACACTCTACCCAGCAGGATCCCACTTTCCAGTTGTGACCATAGCGTGAAACATTCTACGTCGTGTTTGGAAGAAGGCCATTGCTGATACATTTTTGGTCTCTTCTTACTCTCCAAGCAGAGGTTGAGGGGGGAATATTGTGACCATTTTATCATATGCCCCGTTTTTCTGTGCAACCCCCCCCCCCCTTCCCCAGTTGGTGGGGAGAGCGATAGAAAGGTCTAAATCTTCCCCACCAACCTCTGCTTGGAGAGTAGTCTCTACTCGCTTCTTCTCATAGTTAGAGATATAGGATAAAACGGATTCGTTTCCAATGAGATCTTAAAACCGCAAACGCAACAGTTTTCTGAATAATTGTCAGGCATTCAACGTGAAGGACATTTTACTCTAATGCCACTAAAATAATATCTTTATCAGTGCAATATAAAAGCGCAGTCTTCCAATAAATAAGTCTTATCCTCTACAATATTGAATCTTAAAAAATGACGAATGACAAGTATAAAAAGTCGTTAAAAGGACTCAAAGGAGGAATAAAGAGATAGAGCGATGATATTGATAAGATGAATATATCAAAATCAAACCATAAAACTCGCTGTAGTCATTCTAACACTACCACACGCTGATCATTACTACCGTTGCCGTACCCACTTGCAGGATGATGCCCTAAGGCTATGTACTGGTAATATGTTGTGCGCTCAAATTCATCAATGTTTGACGTAAGAAATCCAGTTTAAGCGTCAGGTGTTAAGTAATAACGATGATGATTTATTTGCATGTGTTCAAAGACGCCGATGAACGTCCGGAAACCACGTAGAGCGTTACGCAATAAAATTTGAAAAAATCTAGTAACTGCCATAGATTCTCATAAGACCTCCTAGCTAAGATGACCTTTTCATAAGCAAATAACAAACGTAAATCATTGAATGGTGTCTAAAATACATTGCTAGTTTACATTAAGAGCAAACACTGTTAATTTAACAACAACTATCCTTGGTAATTCAAATTAAACGCAACCACGGATACTTTAACTTTATTATAATAAACAGCAGCTATGAGTTAGATTTAATACATAGTATCATAACGACTATAAGATACGACGAAGTCAGATAGCATCCACAATCCACCATAAGTGACTGAAGATGCCTGTCTTCAAAGTATAAACATAACTTATCTATGCCTGTTACTTTGGCGACTGACTCGCCGAAGGGAAGATATGATTAACCTACCAAATAAAGCTACTTCCGACATTTACGGTTGAAAATTATAAGCCTTTTCTGCATAACGGTGTACACAAACCTGCTTAAGTATAGCATTTTTCCAAATATTCAAGCGATTTTTACAAGCTTGTTTATAAATGGATATCATTCAAAATCTAATTGGAAAAATGCCAAGATTGATTTGGCAATTTCAATGTTCATAAACAAACTAACCGATCATGAAATATTAATCAAAATACCACATCCTTGCCGGAAGCGATATGTCGTAATAGAACGGCGGGTTTTGCTCAAGATGACGTTTCCATGCTGCGCGACCTTATCACAATTGTGCCCTCTAGCGATTTTCTAGCGAATCACCGTCCATCATCACTTGATAAGATTAGGAAACAACAGCTGTTAACTCACCAGTACCGCTGCTGGTATGTTATATCTACCACATAATAATAAATCAATAAAAACATATTAACAAAACATGACATGCCATCTAGCATATTTGTCTTGTACACATGCCGGTATATGTGTAGCCGGGTAGCACCGTTGCCAACGGTCTGCCTTTTTACCGGAATGCCCCGGAATGCCCATAAAGGAGGGCGAATTCTACAGGAATACACTATGCTTTGATGAGTAAACTTCACAGGTTGCTGTATTATGGCATGAAATTATATATTTATGGCCCAGGGAACGAGAAATCATTAGAAATAATGGATGGTAATTGGCGTCGGCCCACCGCCAGTCGCCATGTTTGTTTTTATTGCGGATTAGGTTAGAGATATCCCTTTGATAGGACGCTAAATGGAGGTCCCGTGTTTGAGGAGAGCCACACCTCAAGCACGTTAAAGAACCCAACACACTTATCGAAAAGAGTAGGGATCCTTCCCGGTGTGAGTGGATCACATAAATCTGTCCGGATATGCAGCCTGTACTCCTCAGTACAAACCTGGTGTGTTACGCCTTGATGCGGTTAACCGGATATGCAATCTATGCAACAAAGAGTGCCTAAAACTAAAAGGCAGATTTCAGGCAGTGAGAGTGCTTTGCCTCTGGAATAGCCAACCATGGCCGTATGTCCTCTACAGCAAGCCCGGCAAATACCAGGGGAAAACACGAGCAGTCCAAAGTCCTGAGGCTGCCAGTCCTTTGCACACACGGTGTTGTTTTTCCACCGGGCCGGACTGACGCTGTTATCTGTTTGACTTGACTTAATCGGCACTTAAAAAGCGATAGACGTCAGCAGAAGTACAGACTAAGTGCGGTGTAGACACGGCTGAGCAAATAAAACTGAAGGTCGCTTTTCTGACTCTACTCCCCTTAAAACCGAGTAGTACAGGCCTGTCGAGATACGGGATCGTTGTTGTTATAACTATAGTTAAAGTGGTAACAAGAGTTCCGAGACCTCGTAACTCCGTGAAATATTTTGATTATGCAAAACCGGTAATGTTCCCCAACGCCATCGACCTTGCCCTCTTAACAGATATTTGTCACGTTACCGCTTCAGATTTAGAATGTCCTTTGTTTGGCCTGGATATGGATCGGTATAAATATAATATGAACTGATATACCGACAGTACTCTAGGTGCTAGTTGCCTTATAACCGTCCCAAATGCCATCAATGATATAATCTTTTTATCTGTATTTTTGCACTTTCTTGCATGAGCTCGAGGTTTCATGTTGACGTAACCCACAGAATTTCCTTTCGTCAGCCTAGATATGGTTGTGTATAAATATGATATGAAGTGATATGCCGACAGGACTCCAGGCGCCGGTCCCCCACTAACCGTCCCTAACGCCATCGACTTTTTTTTCACTTTATCGCTTTAGATTTAGAATATCCATTGTTTAGACTGGCATGGATGTGTATACATATGCCTTATAACCGTCCCAAATGTAATCAATGACACGATTCTTTACCAATATTTTCACATTCTTTCATCAGATTGAGAGTGTTGATTTGACGTACGCCACAGCATTTCCTAGATATGAATGTGTATAAATATGATATAAAACGATATGCCAGCTGTCTAGTAGGCGCCAGTTGTCCAATAACCGTCCCTAACCCCATCGATCCCGTCACCCTCCGCCCTCCCCCCGCCGACCCAGCGCCGAGGCCGCCTGACGTGTTTATGCCGCCTCTGATAAGACTTGACCCGAGGTCGCCGCTGATCAAAGAAACAAGATTAAGTCTCCAAACATGAGGACATGTGAGAGGAATGCGCCGTGTGGACTATGTAAAGCCCCTATTGAACTGGGCCGTGACTTGTTGACAACTAGTTGTGAATGACATTCGCCGATTTATGGCGATTGTTTTTATAAGTTTAAAAAAATGCAAATGACAATAATGCCGGGGATTCAGGCAAACTAGACGCCAACTAGTCGCGAAGGTGAACATAATTTTGTTACTTCAAATCTTTTTTATGCATTTTTGTAATTTCCATTGTTTGTTTTTTTTTGTTTGTTTTTTTTCAATTCAGTGGTGACTGCGATTTCCATAACCCTGCTCAGCGGAGCTTCATTCGCAAATGCGTCGCGCATCAGTGTTACCGCAAGGTTCAATTTGTCGAAAATTTGCAAAGTCGTCGCCAGTTTGAGTCGCCACGGGTCACGGTCAAGTTCCACTAGCGCAGCGACCTCGTTCCCATCTCGCTGAGACCTAGATTGAACATTTGTTACCTTTCGCACTTCCCTCTGCACTAGAACCTGTTGAACAAGATCATTACAGTTAACAAAAAAAAAATGATGTCCTTCGGCATACCAAAGTGTCAACGTAACGTTCAGTAAACACGTTTTCCTGCCTACCTGTACCTTGCGGTGCCCTGCCGATGTTGCTACCCTGACGAGGAGCGCTAGCACCTCGTTCCACTAGAGCGGTGACTTCGCTGCGACCGCACTGCGACCTAAAGTGCCTTTCTCACTGGACCCGCGGCACGTTGGCGACCTCGCTGCGAACGAGCGATTTGAGTTCACGCTTTGCATGATAATTTCATTCTAAAGTTAAAGGTAACACAAATTCAGTTTAGGACTCAACGAGGCCGCCAGCGTGCCGCGGGTCCAGTCAGATAGGGTCTTAATACTCAACAGATCGCTGATCGAATTTCATAAATAAAAAAAGAATGTTTTAAGGCTTTGTTTCATTTCATTTTCAGTTATACTTTTAAAGTTTGCATGATATAACAATCATGAAACCAAGGGTTACACAAATTAAATTTCGGTCGTAGCGAGGTCGCAGTGCGGTTGTAGAGCGGTCGCCGCCCTATGTGGATGGGAGCCTACCCACCTCGTCAGGGTAGCAACAGCGCCCGGGCACTGCAAGGCGGGGACAGGTACACGGGTGTGTTTACAAAGCGTTACGTTGCCACTTCGGTATGTGGAAAGACATCGCCTTATCGTTAGGAGTTGATTCAGGTTAACGTGATTATCGAATGGCTGTTCAACTGGAAAGAGACGAAATATATAGCTTTAATTTTGACATGACCCTTTCGTCGAGAGTGACTTTGTGGAAAGTTACCTCAACATTAAAGTATGCAGAAAAACAACACTTTATCATTTAGAGTTGACTCAGGTTAACGTGATAATCGAATTGATGTTCAACAGGTTCTACTACATAGAAAATTGGATGCACCTTTAAATGTATACAGTGTAGTTACAATTGTAACATGACCCCCTTTGCCCCGTTTGTGATTGAGTTTGTTGAAGGTTACGTCCGAACCTAACTATGCAGAAAAACAACACCGTACCATTAAGAGTTGACTCAGGTTAACGTAGTTATCGAATGGCTGTTCAACAGGTGGTACTGGAAAGAGACGAAATATATAGCTGTAATTTTGACATGACCCTTTTGTCAAGAGTGACTTTGTGGAAGGTTACCTCAGCACTTAAGTATGCAGAAAAACAACACTTTATCATTAAGAGCTGACTCAGGTTAACGTTATTATCGAATGTCCGTTCAACAGGTTCTACTACATAGAGAATTGGATGCACCTTTCAAAAATAGAAATGTATACAGTGTAGTTACAATTGTAACATGACCCCCTTTGCCCCGGTTTGTGATTATTTTGTTGAAGGTTACGTCCGAACCTAACTAAACTGAAAAACAACAACTTATCGTTAAGAGTTGACTCAGGTTACCGTAGTTATCGAATGGTTGTTTAGCATGCTCTACTGCAAAAAGAAGTAGATGCACCTTTAGAACATGTACATATACGTGTAAGTTTGTTATGACCACTTTGCCCAGGTATATGCTTGACTTTGTTGAAGGTAACGTATGCCGAATGCCGTATGAATCACCTTGTACTTAATAGTTGACTCAGGTTAACGTTATCATCAAATGATTGTTGAACAGCTGCTGCTAAGAAGAGAAGTGGATGCAGATGTGGAAGATGAAAACAATGTTGACATGGCCATTTGCCCAGGTTTGTGATTGACTTCTTGGAAGGTTACGTCAGCGCTAACGTATGCAGAAAAACATCACCTTATTGTTGATAGTTTATTCAAGTTGCCGTCAATTTGTTATCGTAGTTTAACAGTTTTTACTGTCAAAGAGAAGTGGATGACAATTAGGAAGATGAAAATACAAAGCTTGAAACGTAGCATCATCCCTTTGCCCATGTTGCGGGAGGAACTAAGGTATGGCATTAGGTAATGTCTTTGCCAAGGTATATTGCATTTGTGGAACATTTTGTAGACTTAAGAATGCGGGGAGACATCGCCGGGTTGCGAGATGTTGACTTAGGTCTAGTTTACACACGCGTTTCCAAGTACACCCTGAGCACACTCCGAACGTGCTTGGAAATGCGTGTATAAACACAGCCTTAATACGTTGTTGAAGGTTAGCCATTCAGGTAGTAAGATACGCCAAAAATAGTTACTCATTCACTTTGACAGGCAACTGGATAAAATTTTGAAACAGTCAGACGTTTCAGACAGCATCCGCTGTCTTTCGCCAGTCCCCGCTGTCTGAAACGTCTGACTGTTTCAAAATTTTATCCAGTTGCTTGAGTAAACCCAGCCTTACTTTCCTGAGTTATCAAATGGTTCAGCAACAGGTTGTGGTGTATTGAGGCATATGGCAGCCTGGCATACAGTTTACTTTTCAAAGTGACAAATTGTCTCCATGTGTTTGCGAAACGCTACGTCGCCTTTTTGGAATGCAATGACACATTTGAGTTAGTTTAACGTCAAACCAATTAATAAATAAAACGTCATTATGGAGCAATTGTCCAAAATTTAGTATGAAAGATAAACAATTGAAGGACATATCGTAAAAAATGATTGAAATTTCGTATTTTAACACGGTCTCTTTATAAAAACAAATGACGCTTCCATAACTTTAGAGAAGGGTAAGAACATTAAGAATGGCAGGTAGACAACATGAGTAATTGCACTAACTTCGCAGTGTCACTGGCAATTGAAATGAGTTGCAGCAATTATCGAATAGCTGTGCAGAAGCTTCTAATGGGAAAAGGTGAATGTCAGATCAGACAATGAGCATTCCTGAACTTGGACCTGGACCCCTTTATCAAGTTTACTTTATACTTAGAGGTAGGATTACGACGACAACCACAAACCGCTGATCTTTGACATGGATTGTTCTAAGTATTGATCGATGATGCAATAGGTTCCAATGTGAAGGGGCCAATGACATGTAGGACATTTCAGACAGTTTGTCAAAACTTAAACATGTCTTCATTTTTCATTGTTGTCAAATTTTTGACGCCCATGCTTTTAAAAACATTGAGGTGGGTTGGAACCAGAAAACGGTAAAGTCACTATGACTTTGCACATACAGACGCGCAAGGTAGAATTTCATAATGGGACACATGTGTATGTGTGCGTGTGTGTGTGTGTGTGTTCGTGTGTGTGTGTGTGTGTGTGTTCGTGTGTGTTTGTGTGTGTGTGTGTGTTCGTGTGTGTTTGTGTGTGTGTGTGTGCGTGTGTTTGTTTGTGTGTGTGTGTGTGTGTGCGTGTGTGTGTGTGTGTTCGTGTGTGTGTGTGTGTTCGTGTGTGTTTGTGTGTGTGTGTGTGTGTGCGTGTGTGTGTGTGTGTGTGTGTGTGTGTGTGTGTGTGTGTGTGTGTGTGTGTGTGTGTGTGTGTGTGCGTGGCCATCACTCCACCGCCACAGTAAGAATATCAATATAAGCGCCTTTCCAAAGGGCACAACGCTGCGGCACGGCGAGTATTGAACCCTGAGCCTATTAGACCCCAACGCTCTAGACCCACACTGATCCCATAGATATAAACTCTTAAGATTGATTCTCCCTCTTGAAAGAGCTCTTTGTGTGCGCATTAGGAAATTGAAAGCTGATTGCACCGCCATTATCTCTGTGCGGTAGAGTGTATGATGTATGCATCCGCCGGCCGGAGACGAGCAATGCGTGCCCTCTCGAGTAGAGCACTATCTGATGAAGAGGAGACAACAACTCATAAAAAAGAATATTGGCCATCAACAAGCGACTTTATCAAAAGCAGTGTAGAAACATAAGTTCTCA